>NC_048595.1:264963766-265164957 GCF_003668045.3 Cricetulus griseus | reverse complement strand
CTCCAGGCTCCAGGCTCCAGGCTCCAGGCTCCAGGCTCCAGGCTCAGGCTCCAGACTCCAGGCTATATCCAAGCTCCAGGCTCCAGGCTCTATTCAGGCTCCAGGCTCTCTTCAGGCTCCAGGCTCCAAGCTCAGGCTCTGGGGACGGGATTCACAGGCAGAAATGCAACCACCTGACAAAGAGCCTGGACTCCCAAGCTTGGCATACTGGCAACTGGCCTGCACCTTTCATAGACAGAAATGTCCTAAGGAAGGAAGTTTGTCTTGCCGGGTGCCGCGTAGGGCAATTATTCTTGCAAAGAACGTTGTGTGCTCCTGAGATTGCTGGGCATGGAAGTGCCCAAGGATCTCTTGGCTCCCTGTGTGACGCTGGGGACCTAACTTGGAAGTCTTTGAAAATGACTTCCAGCAGCTGAAGGAGCTAGTGAGCAGGCTCGCTCCAGCCTGGGGACTCTGTGGTTGGTGAATAAGCAGCCTGATTTGGGGCAGGACACATCAGTATCTGCTCATGGGCCTTCTGAGTGACCCAGTGACCCCAAGTAGCAGGAATAAGCGCAGAGACTGGAATATAGATCCCCAGTGCCCACCAAAAAGCTAGTTCCAGGGCCCAGGTCTGCGAAGGCAGAGGCGGCAGGTTGCTAGAGCTCACTGAACAGCCAACCTAGGAAAATGATGAGTTTCAGGCTCAGTGGGAGACCCTATGTAAGGTGGAGAGTGTGCAGGAAGACATCCAACACTGTCCTCTGGCCTCCACATGGACACACACTCACACATGCAGGCACAGGTACACATACCCAGAGGAGCATATACACAGATGTGTGCACATACATATAAGTGTGTATATGCTAAATAGTGCTGAGTCCTCGGGAAGAGTAGAAACATGGTGGTGAGAATGCTCTGGGCTAAGAGAGCCCTGATTACAATCAGAGTATTCGAGAAAGGTTCCTGAAGTGTGAAGGTGGTTGTGGCCCAAAGGCCACAGGGGAGGGAGTGCCCTGAGCCCCAGTGGCAGCTGGCTGTAATGCAAAGCAGAAATGGCCGACCCCATACCACATCCTGGCAGAAGGTGCTTGGGCAAGTCCCACCCAGCCTCTCTCTGGGCCCATCAGAATGAAGGTAGTCAAATGAACGTGGAGATTTGAGGAATGAAATTCTTTGGTCCCCTCTGTGATTCTTGTGAGGCCATCAGAGAAGCATCACCCACTTCTCTCTGCTTTATCCTCAGTCACCATATCCCTGCAGTCACCCACTGTGTCACACAACACAAGACAAGGAGAAGGGTCACCTTCCCGACCCACCACAGTCATTGACAGCGTTACAAGCTTCTAAGAGGACAAGCCTCTGTCCCTTTTCCCTTTTAAACTGGTCTCCTATAAATCAGTCACCTTTCTCACTGGAGACCCCACAGCTGTGGGGAGCAGCAAGAGAAATCCTTTTCACCTCTGCTCAGAGGCCATGCTGCCTGGGTTCAAGTCCTGACTTTGATATATACTTGGTCAGTGACAGCAACCTGGGTCTTTGGTCCCCATTTGTGAAGGTGTGGGCATGTGTGTGCTCTGGATTATATGCACAAGCAGATTCGTTGTGTGGGTTATATGCAGAAATGTGTGCTGAGTGTGCTGAGACAAATCATGGCACAATAAGTCTGAGTTTGAAACTCATCAATAAATATTTTGAGACGTTTATGGTATCTAGTTTTCACAGAGGTTCTGAGTAGAGAGAATTCTCACTCACAGCTCTGACGGTTCCTCTGTACATATCCATATGCGCTTGCCCATTTACAAAGAGACAAAGAGCCTCCTGATGGCAGACAGAATTCGACTTTCCAGTGTCTCTTGAGAGATCAGCCATCCAAAATTCAAAAGTGAATCTGGAATCGGCTTTGCTGAACTTAGAACAATCTACTTGGCAGCAGGCTTCAAACTCTAAGCGTGTGCCTCGGGCCACCAGTTAGTCCACAGTATAGGGAATGTCTAGTTCAGGAGCATGATGGTGCATGCTTACAATGTTAGCACTCAGGAGGCTGGAGCAGGAGGAGGAGAAGAAAAAGAAGGAGTAGGAAAAGGAGGGGGAGAAGGAGAAGAGGGAGGAGAAGCCAAGAAACCAGGCTTGCATACACAAGAGCTCTTCTGTCACTAACTAATCTTTTTAACAAGGGTTTTAATGTGTATTTGTGTGCCTGGATGAGCTTACATGCATCTTAGTTAGGGTCTCTATTGCTATGATGAAACACCCTGAGCAAAAAAGCAAGTTGAAGAGGAAAAGGTTTATTTGGTTTACATTTCCATATTAAAGTCCATCATGAAGAAAGTTAAGACAGGATCTCAAGGCTGATTCTTGGAGGCTGGAACGGATACAGAGGCCATGGAGGAGTGCTGCTTACTGGCTTGCTCTTCAGTGCTTGCTCAGCCTGCTTTTTTATTTACCCCCAGGACCATTTACCAAGAGGGTGGCACCATCTGTGATGGGCTGGGCCCTCATATGTCAATCACTAAGAGAAAATTCAATACATCTTATTGAAAGCATTTTCTCAATTGAGGGATCTCTTCCCAAATAACCCTAGTTTGTGTCAAGTTGGCCTAAAACTAGCTGGGGCATGTACCATAGGCATTCTGGAGCCTTCAGGTCAGAATGGGGGGAGAGGGGTCAAATCACCAGGAGTTGGAGTTATGACAGCGAGTTGTGAACCACCTGATGTAACTGCTAGAAGCTGAACCCCAAGTCCGCACAAGAGCAGTAAGTGTCCATAACTGCTGAGCTTTCTCTCTAGTTCTCTACTCTGTGCCCACGTACTGCCAGTGAGTTCTGTGCTGTGCTGACTACAGACCCTAGGGAAAGGTTGTCGAGGGGCTGTACACTCAGTATACTCAGCGTTGGGAGGAGAATGAACAAGTTTCCAAATGGGTATCAAATGAAAATAATCCAGTAATAACATCAATGTCCAATAACATCCCGAACAGGATGGTGGGGGCAAACACCAGGACTCACAGAGTTAGTATGTCCCCAGTAGGGAGTACCAGGTTCAAAGCCACAGCTGCTGGAAAGGCCGTCTGGTCTAGCCTCGGTCACCACACACTCCTAGAGAGAAGATAAAACCATGGAGACAGGGCTTTAAAAGACAGAAAAAACAAAACAAAACAAAACAAGATGGCACACCAAGTAGGGAAATTGTCCATAATTCCATAAAAGATGAAGACAGTATATGTTTGTTAAAGAAATCTCCATGTGAAATGGTTGAGTGAAACAGAATCTCAGAAGAAAATGTCAACAGGCCTGAGGTGATTAGATCCTGGGGTGCAGAGTTGAAAGGGTGGAGATGGTGAGGCGAAGGGAAGAAAGCTCAGTGGAGACGCAGAAGGAGGGTGTTGAGGAAGGAAGGGAGAGTGTGTTGGTGCCATTTTTAGCACCAATGCTCTCCTGTGCCAGTAACCCAGTTGGCAGAGTGCTTGCCAAGCATGTAAGATGCCTTGGGTTTGATCTCGGCACAGTATAAACGGCCTCGTAGCTCCAGTCTTTGATTCCAGCACTACAGAGGTAGAGGCAGGAGGATCAGAATTCAAGGCCATCCTTGGCTACATAGTAAGTTCAAGGCTAGCCTGGAATAAATAAGACCCTGTCTAAAACATTAAATTTAAATTATCTTCCATCCCTCTCTTTATCTACCTTCTCCTTCCTTGAGAAAGAGTCTCACTATGTAGGCCAGGTGAGCCTAGAGCCCTCCATGCTCCTGCCTACACTTCTCAAATAATGGGTTGTACCAAGCTTTTGGCCAGGGTTACAAACCACCTCACAAATCAAGAAATGGCCTAGTCAGGCTCGTTTCTGGCTAGCTCTTTTTACTTAAATTAACCTGCTTCTCGTTATCTACCTTTTGCTTCAGGCTTTTTATCTTTTTTTTTTTTTTTTTTTTCCTGTATGTCTTACTTTCCTGCTGTCTCTGTGTCTGGCTGGCTGGTGGCTGCCTGGCTTCTGGTCCTGGGCATGCCCCTCTCTTTCTTCATTCTCTTCATTTTTGTTTCTCACTCCTTGAGCCTAGATTTCTCCTCCTATTTATTCTTTCTGCCCACCAGCCTCACCTATCCCTTTTCTGTCCCTTCAGGCTTCTGGCCTCAGATCAAGTGCTGGCACTGTGGTGGTTGAATAAGAATGAGCCCCATAGGCTCATATATTTGAATGTTTGGTCACTAGGGAGTAGAACTCTTTGAAAAGACTAGAAGGATTAGGAGGTGTGGCTTTGTTGAAGGAAGTGTGTCACTAGGGATGGGCTTTGAGGTTTTAAGTCCATAGTTTTGAAACCCAGTCTCTCTCTCTCTCTCTCTCTCTCTCTCTCTGTGTGTGTGTGTGTGTGTGTGTGTGTGTGTGTGTGTGTGTGTCTGTCTGTCTGTCTGTCTGTCTGTCTGTCTTTGTCTCTCTGTCTCTTTCTCCGTCTCCCCCCTCCCCTCTCCCTTTCTCCCTCTCTTATCCTTGTGGATCAGGACGTAGCTCTCCATGACTGTTCCAGCACTGTGTGCACCACCATGTTCCCTGCCATGATGATATTGGACTAAGCCTCTGAAATGGAAAGCAAGTCACAATTAAATTCTTTCCTTTATAAGAGTTGCCTTGGTCATGATGTCTCTTCAGAGCAATACAACAGTGACTAAGATAGGCACTGTCTTAGTTATAGTTTCTATTGCTGTGATAAAAGACCATAACTAAAAGCACCTTGGGGAGGAAAGGGTTTCTTTGCCTTACATATCCAGGGCCAAAGCCTACTGAAGGAAGTCAGGCAGAAATTCAGTGTAGAAACTGGAGGTGGAAACTGAAGTAGAGGCCATGGAGGAGGAACACTGCTTACTGGCTTGCTCAGTCTGCTTTCTTAAACAACTCAGGACCACCTGTCGGGGTGGCACCATTTCCTGTTGGCCAGGTCCACTCACATCCATCATTCATCAGGAAAATGCCCCACAGGCTTGCCTGCAGGCAATCTGATGGAGGTATCTCTCAACCGAGATTCCTCTTCCCAGATAACTCTAGCTTGTGTCAAGTTAACCAAACTAAGCAGGACAGTTGGGCCCCTTGTCAACCTGACTCACAGACACATTACTATTAAACCATAATCTTTCTTTCTTCTTGTCCCCAAGATTCCATGTTAACATTACCATGACAATATAAAACTTCCCAGTTTTTAAAAGTCACAATCTGGTGACAGATTCTCAGAGGATGCCTGGAGAGCTGCTGACCTTCAGTGTATGCGGGGATCCCAGAGAAGTTAGCGGTAATCCAGGCAAAGGCATGCCTCTGCACAGTGAAAGCCAGGACAAGCAGTCAAAAATCAAGAGCTTCCCTTTTCCATGTTCACCAGAAGATATGGCTTAGGGTGTGGCTCTGTTTCCAAGTAATCTGAGAAAGAAAATTCCTCACAGACATGCCCATCAGCTTGGGTTTTACTTGATTCTAGATGTAGTCAAGTTGATTTCGGAGATGAACCATTAGAGGCACCCAACAGTGACACTACTTCTCTTTATAGGCCATTGCATTTGCAGTTCTAGGCATGTCCTGACCACACACACACACACACACACACATACACACACACACACACACACACACACACACACACACACACACACACACACAGCGTGGGCGCGTGCACTGACATTGCTTGGACTCCACAGAATCAGCTCTGAGCACTGTCAACTAGCTGGTCACTCGTGAGGGTTTCCCTGGTGTCACCGGCCTTCGACAAGATATGTTAGGATCCTAAACCCTAGTATTTAACGATGCACCCTGTGAAGACCTAGGTGAGTTGGAGTGAGGTCTTCAGGGTGGGCCCTAAGCCCATAGGACAGGTACCCCGTGAAAGGAAGAGATTTGGATATGGGATGTGAAGGGCAGAAGATGGTAAGATGAGACAGGGCAAGATGGCTGTCTAAAGTCCAAGGAGGGCCACCTGACCCAGATCCTTCCCTCAAAGCCAGGGAGGCAGCCAGTCTCCCCGTGCTTTGCTCTAAGACACACCTTCCAGAGACACTGAGTGTCTGCTGTTTACGATTCGCTCTTTGAGAGACTGTTACAGCAGCCCAGTGTACTAGTGTGCCCAGCTTCTCCTGCCCATGTCCAGGTAAGGTGTCACAGTTAGGGTTTCTGTTGTGAGAAAACATCATGGCTACAAACAACTTGAGGGAAGGGTTTATTTCAGTTTATAGTTCCACATCACAGTCCATCACTGAGGGAGGTCAGGGCAGGAACTCACACAGGGCAGGAACCTGGAGGCAGGAGCTGATGCAGAGGCCATGGAGGGGTGCTGTTTACTGGCTTGCTCCTCATGGTTTGCTCAACCTGCTATTTAATAGCACTCAGGACAACCAGCCTAGGGAAGGTGCCATCCATAGTGAGCTGGACTCTCCCACACAAACCATCAAGAAAAGGAGCCACAGGCTTGCCCACAAGCCAATCGGGGGAACTTTCTCAGCTGAAAGTCCCTCTTGCAGAATTCCAATCTATTTATTTATTTATTTATTTATTTATTTATTTATTTATTTATTTATTTATTTGGTTTTTCGAGACAGGGTTTCTCTGTGGCTTTGGAGCCTATCCTGGAACTAGCTCTTGCAGACCAGGCTGGTCTCCAACTCACAGAGATCCATCTGCCTCTGCCTCCCGAGTGCTGGGATTAAAGGTGTGCACCACCAACACCCGGCTCAGAATTCCAATCTTTGTTAATGTGAAGTTGATATGAAACTAGCCAGCACAGAGGTCAGGACCAAGGAAGCATCTAGAACAGACCCAGGCACATCTCAGATGGAATCCTATAGCAGGGTGAGAGAAATGAGCTCCACTCAGGACAAGCGGTATTACTGGGAACATTTGAAGGGACTGACCCATTACACTGGGTTGAGTCTGTTCCAAACGCTAAATGTAATGGAAACATATTTTTGTATGCCACCCACTGGGTGGGAACTAAGTATCCAGATGTGAAGTCCCCAGAAGGCTCTTGGCTCGGAGTTGGTAGAGGTGAAATGAGGATGTCCATATTTTTACCCAATCAGACAGTTCTTGTTTGGCTTGGGACCTAGTCCAGAAGCAAATGTTCTTCTAAAATAGCAAAATACAGACTTATATATAAAAAGTTATTATAAAATCACTAAGGTCCTCAGAAGGAAACAGACATCAAGAACCACAATTTTTGCTGAATGAAATGATTAATACAGGGTCTTAGCCCAACCACAGAAGACTGAGCTGGGTCCCAGGAAGGGTAAGAGCACTATTCCCCAGCCTCCTACAATCAGATGACAATCAGATGCAGCAGGGAGTCTAGTCAAGCAGGAACTCATTTATTGCCCCACAGTAAGCATCTTTTAAAACAACAACAACAACAACAAACCCGCAGGGGTGGGGCAGCCAGTCAATGGTTTTAAAAGCCTAAGCACCCTATGAACCTAGTGAATGAGAGCCGTTCATACAGTGTCCTCATCTGGCTCCATCTTGACAACCAATCACAATTTTTTGTAAGCATCTCAGGACTTGCCCTCCTGACTTCCCCTCAGCGACATCTTTAACTGGCTCATGTTCTCTTCAAGTAAAATGGTTAGTTTCTTCTGTTTTAAAAATCTGTGAGAAACTGATGATTTGAGAGAAGAAAGTGCCACAGTCAAGGCTGTACTCCAGCTTCCTGTAACCCAGAAGGGTTTTAAGTGAACATAAGAGGTTTCATGCCTACTTTTATTTGCCCCAGCCGAAACCATTCCCTGCCTGCCTCCACCTAAACTTACTCTTGGCTAGGAAAAAAAAAAAGATTCCAAGAGTCTCAGTCAAATTTGCTTATCAGAAAAATAAGGAACTTTTTTTAAAAAAGATTTTTTAAATTTATTTATTATGTGTGTAACATTCTGCTTTCACATATGCCTGCATGCCAGAAGGGGGCACCAGATCTCGTTATGGATGGTTGTGAGCCACCATGTGGTTGCTGGGAATTAAACTCAGGACCTCTGGAAGAGCAGTCAGTGCTCTTAACCTCTGAGCCATCTCTCCAGTCCGGGAACTTTTAACGTATATGTCTCAAATACTTCTTGGGACACATTTATATGGCCAAAAAGTAGTTTGTTGTTTGTCTGAAATTCACATTTAATAGAGTATGCTTTCATGAACCTTTATTTGGTTCCAAAACTGCAGGCAGATATATTGTGGAACATCTGTAAGAATGGAATTTCCACCACTAGCAGGTGGCCTTTGATCCCTGCTCCAGGGCCCCGGAGGCCTTGCTCCTCTGAAGTCATGAAAGTTGCTGTCCACTGCCTCCTTAGCTATCCACCTAAGACAAAAAGAGAAGGAGCCGCTAGCGATGGCCGCCTGCACCCAGGGGGCTTTGGAGAAGCAGCTGGGTGATCTAGAATGCGAAATCGTCAGGATCCACCCTGTAAAACAGATGACCCAGGTCACCCTGAACTTGGGAGGGGCTGTGGCGGGTACATGGTTGAGATCTCGGAAATACATGAGGGATAGCAAGTTCTCACTGTGGGACTCAGGGTAGGGGCTTGGTACCCTCCATTCAGAGCACGGAGCAGCCATCCTCCGCCGCCTCCCGCCCACGGGTGGCCACAGCTAGTCAAGACACTTACTCATTCCTGGCTCTGCTGCTACCTGGATACCAAAATCGAGGGAAAGGGGTCCCTTGGGGTGCAGTGCTTCCTCAGTGACCACTGACCTTGTCCCGCGCACGCTCTGTATTTCTCGCCAGCAAGAAATCATACGCAGGACACTCGGATCCTTCTGCAGACAAGCTTTAATGCATCTTGAGAGTGAAAGAGCATAAGCTTCCCAGAGCGGAGACTGAGCGGAGACACTAAACCAAGAAAACCATCCCTTATAAAGGCTGGCCAGCCGCCTGGGACGTGTTACCCTATGAATGGCTTTAGCTCCTCAGGCCAAAATGAGCCACGGGATAAATTACCCAGCGCCTGTGAAGTAATTTACATCTTGGTGTCTTCAGGCACCTATTATTGTAATGGATAATGCAGGAACCGGCTTCCTACATGACCTGAAGCATCACTTTCAGTGTCTCTATGGATACAGTGATTAACACTGCAAATTGCTCACAGCATCTACCCTGTTGTCAGTCTACCTACAGAACGGAGGAGCTTCATGTTGTATGTCCCAGGAGAGAGCACGACCTCGTCTTAGGGCATCTTTTCCCACTGAAGTCTGTGCTAGTGAGCTCAAGAAGCAGCTGGGTGTCTTACAGACCCACCACGTGACCCCTAGAAGGACGAGGTGGATTCCATCTTTTCAAATAGAAGGCTTCAGTGTGGGGATGTAGCTCATGGTAGATCAAGTCCATATTCAGCATGCCTGAGCTCTCTGTGCCCAACATCTGAAATATAATGTTTGTAAAAGGTGAAAACAGGCCAGGCGGTGGTGGCGCACGCCTTTAGTCCCAGCACTCGGGAGGCAGAGGCAGGAGGATCTCTGTGAGTTGGAGACCAGCCTGGTCTACAAGAGCTAATTCCAGGACAGCCTCCAAAGTCACAGAGAAACCCTAGAAAAAACTAGAGAGAGAGAGAGAGAGAGAGACAGACAGACAGACAGAGAGAGACAGAGAGAGACAGAGACAGAGAGAGAGAGACAGAGACAGAGAGAGAGAGAGAGAGAGAGAGACAGAGAGAGAGAGAGAGAGAGAGAGAGAGAGAGAGAGAGAGCTAGTTCCAGGATATGCTCCAAAGCTACACAGAGAAAACCTGTCTCGAAAAACAAAAACAAAACAAAACAAATAAACAACAAAAACAAAACGGTGCAAACAGGAGTGGAGAGATAGCTCAGCAGTTAAGAATACTTACTGCTCTCGCAGAGGAGCGGGGTTTACTTCCCAGCACCCACACCAGGCCCCTCGCCACTGTCCTTAACTCCAATTCCAGGGGATCCAGCGCCTCCTTCTGGTCCCCGTGGGCACTGCACCCACATGGTTCACTGACTCGCTGGCAAAACAAACACATAAAATGGAAAAAAAGAATTAAGGTGCAAGTAGAAGACTGTACAGTGCAGACGGCTTCCTCGTGCCTCTGAGCACAGTATTTCCAGCCTCTACTTGCTGACTCAAAACAAAAGACTGAAGTCTCTGCTCTCAGTTTGCATCTTTTCCATGGCGATTTCCGCCTCCCTGCCTTTCCACGAACCCTGGGATGTTCTCCAGACCAAGCAGCCCTCCAGTAGGTGTTCTGAGTGGAAGCCAGAGTTGCCCTCTTCCACCTCTTCCCAAGGCTGTTAAAGGGCGGAGACAGTCAACACTGCATTTAGGACAGCCTGGTCTCCAGATCAAATTCCAGGACAGCCAGGGCTACACAGAAACCCTATTCGGGGAAGAAAGCACACCTCAATCCCATTTCTCTTCTTCCCCTTGACTTTTCAATGAATTGGGGGTTTTTTGGTAATAAAACTCCTATGTAGAGCTGTTTACAACCAATAGCTTTTATCCCCCTGTGTGTGCATGTGTGTAATAGAAAGGGGGTTAAAAGGAATGTAGAGCATGAAATTTCTTCAAAGTACTCCAGCAATTCCGTCAGTGTCCTCTCTAAATCCCCACTGTCCTCTCTGAAAGGCCGCCTGCTGACTCATGGTGGTCACTCTCTCCATTTATTTTGGTTTGCCCTCTAGCCAAGCAATCCCTTGGATTACAACTTTAGTAATGGAGTGATAAACGCAAGTCTACAGCTTCTTTCACTCGGTGTTGTGTTGGCAAAATTTACTCCTGTTGACAGTTGTAACTGCATTTCATTCGCACCCACCACTTTATAGAATCCCATTGCATGGGTAATCTATTGCTACATAAGGAATCACCCAGCAGGGAGCTGCTAAGACCAGCATTTATTTTGTCACATCTGTTCTGAGTCAGGACTCTGAGAATGACTTAGCCAGGCTACAGCTGCAGTCCCTCTGTTGTTGCCATCAAGCTATCCCCTAGGCTGTGCTCGCCAAGGATTTAGCTGGGCCTGGAGAAGCCCCTTTAGAACTGGAGCCCATGGCTGTTCAGAGGGAACTTTGCTTAATGTGTGCCTCGGCATAGGACATAGGAATCTGCCCGTGACAGATTCCTCAGTGCTGATAAACCAAGTCACCTGTGAGACGGTAGGCTCCCAAGATGGAAGCTGTGGTGTCACCTATAACCAACCCAATCCTTAGAGTGGCACCCCATCACTGATGTCCATATACTACTGACCACAGAGCCTAGACCACATAATGATATGAGTGCCAGGAGGCAGGGGGATACTGGGGACTGTCTTGGAGGCTGTTCACCACAACCTTCTTCCATAGAACAACACAATTATCTAGTGTTATTGCTAGCTATTTGAGTTGCTTCTAGTTTGGGGCTGTCGCTCAAAGCACTTCTGCAAACATTCTTTCGAGTGTCTATGGGACCTATGTGCATGTATTTCCATCAGATAAAGACTTAGCAGTGTAACTGCAACTTAGTGGCCGACGGCAATCTGTTTACAGCAGGATTTACAGGTTTAGCTTCTATCAGGATAGCAAGTTCCAGCTGTTACAGCCCTCAAACCCCTGCATCCAATTAGCTTCGTCAATTCCAGCCATTCTAATAAGTTCAGAGTGGTATTTTGTTGTTTTTAATTTGCCTTTCCCCGATAGACAAAGAGCCTCAGTTGCTTTGCAGGGTGCAATGGCCATGAAGATGTTGGTTTTTCTGAAGTGTGGTAGACATGAAAAGGGGATCGGATCAAGGAAGGCCTTGCTCTCCGTCTGCAGAGCACATGGTCAGCTGCACAGCTGCAGCCATCGAGCAGCTCTTTGGAATCTGCCTTCACCACACAGAACTACTTTTAAAGGGTTTTGATTTTAATAATGTGTACATATATAAGGAGGGTATGTACACGTGAGTGCAATGCTTGTGGAGACCAGAAGAGGACATCAGATCCCCCAAAACGGAAGTTGCATAGAGTTGTGGGCTACCTAATATGAGTACTGGGAAGCAAACCCTGGTCCTCTGTAAGATAAGAGCAGAAAAGTGTTTTTAACTGCTCAGCCATCTCTCCAGCCATGCAGAACCTTTTGCCCAAGGTCACCTCTGGGTCTCACAGCTTTGACCTGTTGAGAGGGGTACAGACACAGCCCTATGGCAGTACAGGGCAGTGTCCACACATGAGCTTCCTGCCAGGTAGGCCCAGGCTTGGCCAGGTCCACATTGGGTCCAACTTCTTTCCCCCTGCCCAGATGCTCCCCCGTCCCCCAATTTTGTTCAGTCTTGATTCCTTAGAAGCATCTTAGGGAAAAAAGAGAGAAAAAGAGATGTCCTGTACCTCAAACCCCTTGGGGTCTGCCCCTGAAAACTGGGGAGACCCTTTTCAATTCAGTAGCCTATTTTCCTTGAGTCCTGCTCCCCAAATTTGTCATGGTTTTTGTCTGTCACTTATATGTGTGGCAAATACCTTCCCCTCTCTGTGGCTCACTTTAATGCTCCTCCATTGTCCTTTGAAAAGCAAGGGGACCCTCGTTCAAATACAATTCAGTTTCTCAATTTGGTATTTCCTTAGGGGAATGTTCATAACATCCTGTTTAAAAATTCTTTCCCTTAAATGTATCCTATATTATATTCTAAAAGACCCCATTGCTGTGCCTTTCAAAGTTAGAATTAGATGTCACCTGAGTTTAGTTGTTATGTAAGGCATGAGAGGAGGTCATTCTTTTCCCCTAAATGGATACACTGTCTCAATACTGTACTCTGAAAATGCCTTTCATCTCTCTCTCTCTCTCTCTCTCTCTCTCACACACACACACACACACACACACACACACACACACACTGTCCTACAGTACCAGCTCAGCATCTACATCACACGTGCCAGCCACAGGTGTGGATCTGCTTGGGGATCCCCTTCTCTATTGTTGGCCTACTTGTAGGCTCCTGTCCCAGTACCAAACTAGATCTCTTCTCCCCCTCTCCCTTTTGCTTTATTGTGGTAAAGTACACAGCAGTTACCAAACTAGCCATCTGTATGGATCCTCCCGTGGTACTTAATACACTCAGCTTGAGCAACCATCATTGCCAGGCATCTCCAGAGAACTTTCCATCTGCACTGGAGTGCTGTGCCTCCTGAACACTAACTCCCCCTCTTCCCTCCCTCCAGTCCCAGAAACTACTGTTTTACTTTCCACCCCTCAGAGCTGGACAACACAAGAGTGCCTCAAATATGCAGAGTCACATAGCACTTACCTTTTGTGATTTTTATTTCTCATAGCACAATTCTACAAGTGATGACAAGGTTCATATGGCAGAATCTAGTTCCTTCTTAAGGCAGAATAGTGAGTTTATTTTGTCTGTTCATTCAACAGTAGGTATTTGAGTTGTTTCCACTTTTTAGCTATTTGCAGCAGTGAACTTAGTGTACCAACATCTATTGTCATTTCTTTCAGGCACACAACAGAGGCAGCACTCCCAGGTCAACTGACAAGTCTATTGCCTTTTTGAGGAGTTGCTGTGGAGGTAACATTTGAGGATCCCTCCAACAGTGCACAAGAGTACAAGCTTCTTTGTCTCCTTGCCAACACTTGTTACTTTCTTCTCTTTATAGTAGTCAGTTTACTGACATCCACACTTCTGTAGTTGTCAGTGTAGTTGAGCAATCTCTCATACGTTTACTTGCTTTTTGAAACCTCTTTAAGAAGTGCTATCAGAAAACAAAACAAAACAAAATAAAATTTCCGGGTATTGGTGGAGCACGCCTTTAATCCCAGCACTGGGGGGAGGGGGGGCAGAGGCAGATGGATCTCTGTGAGTTTGAGGTCAGCCTGGTCTACAGAGCAAGTTCCAGGACAGCCTCCAAAGCCACAGAGAAACCCTGTCTCGAAAAATAAAAAAAAAAAAAAAGGAAGTGCTATTTGAGCACTTATTATTGCCTCTTTGAGAAGTATCTGCCCAGTCTTTTGGTGCATTTATAACTTTCTATATACTTAAGATACCAATTTCTTATCAGATATGATTTAAAAATAGTTTCCTATTTTGTACCTTTTCTCTATGTCAGCCTCTCCCATCTTTTTAAAAAAGATTTTTTCCGTATAGCCCAGGCTGCCAGGAAATTTTGATCCTCCCAACAGGTATTTAATTTTTCATTAAATCTACTTTTTAAAAAAAATTTTGTTGTGCATGCCTTTGGTGTCTTATCCAAGTGATAATTGCTGAATCTAAGAGCAAGACGATTTCCTCTTTTTAAAGAGTTTTTATAGCTTTAGGTCTTTGGTTCTTTGTGAGTTAATTTTTTGTATATGATATAAATAAGTAAAGTTTCAAGTTCATTTCTTTTTCTTTTTTTTTCTTTTTTGGTTTTTCGAGACAGGGTTTCTCTGTGGCTTTGGAGGCTGTCCTGGAACTAGCTCTTGTAGACCAGGCTGACCTCAAACTCACAGAGATCCACCTGCCTCTGCCTCCCAAGTGCTGGGATTAAAGGCGTGTGCCACCAACGCCCGGCCTTTTTTTTCTTTTTCTTTTTTGTTTTTCAAGTTCATTTCTTTACATATGCATATCCAGTTTTTTTTCCAGTACCATTTTTTGAAAACACTATCTTTCACCAAAGACTGAACTTGACCTTTGTTAAAAATTACTTGACCACAATGGATATGGTAATGCATAACTTTAATCCTAGCACTCCTTAGGCAGAGGCAGGCAGATCTCTTCTGAGTTCAAGGCCAGCCTGGTCTTCAGGGAGAGTTCCAGAATAGCCAGGACTATAGAGAGAGACCTTGTCTCAAAAACAAACAAAAAACAACAAAAATCTATTTGACCAAAATGCAAGGGCTTATTTCTGGGTTCTCTATTCCACTTCATTAGTCTGTGTGTAAGTTTTTATGTCAGTAGCATGCTGTTCTGATTACTGTAGTGTAGCAAGTGTTAAAAAGGAGGGTAAGTGGCTTCTTTAGCTTTGTTCTTTTTTCAAGAACTCCCTTGAATTCCATATGGAGTTTAAGACAGTTTTTCTATGCCTTTAAAACAAAAAAAAAAATAAAAAATCTAAATAGAAACTCTAGGGCTCGTATGGACTCTGTAGATGACTTGGAGCAGTGCTGGTGTCTCACCAGCCATCTTTCCAATCATGAACCTGGGATCTATTTATTTATGTCTTCTTTCATTTCCTTCAGCAATATTTTATAGTTTTCATCACCTTGGTTGAGTTCCAAGACTTTTCATTCCTTTTGATGCTACTGTGAATGGTATTTTTTCTGAACCCCTTCTCAGACTGTTCATTGATACAGAAATGCAACTGACTTTTATGTGATTTGGTATTCTTGGACTTTGGAAGAATTCATTTGTGAGTTCTAACAGGTTTCTCTACATACACAATCATAGCATGTGAACAGACATAATCTCACTTTTTTTTCTTTCCAATTTTGACGTCTTTTCTCTTCCTTGCCTAATGGCTCAGGCTTGAAATTCCAGCTCATATTGAAAAGATGTGTTGAAAATGGGCACCCTTGCCTTGTTCCTGATCTTCGAGGGGACATCATGCATTATATGTCCACTGTGGGTTGTTCATGTGGCTTTAATTCTTCTGCTCTTTTATTCTCACATGCGCTGTGCAAGTGAGAAGTGCGAGTTGGAACTGCTCATGTGAACACCGATACCACATCCTCTGTCCAACAAGTCAATTCCCACCCTCATTTGCTCATCTACATTCTGGTAAGTAGGTAAGTAGCCCAATAAAACTCAGTTCACCAAGTTGGATTTTTGGTGGTATCCGTACTTTGATCTGTCATTGCCAGTTCCCTATCTAGGGTCCACATCTCCCCAAGAACTGTGTCTTCTAACAAGCAGCAGTTCAAGACCATACTTAGCTGTGTAACAAGTTTGAAGCCAGCCTTGGGCACATGAAACCCTTGTCTCAAAAACAACCAACATTACTTGTCTCTTACATGTACTAGACACCCATAACACACCTTTTAGAACATGACAAACATCTTTGCTTTTTCATGTTTTGTTCTTTGTATCCATGCAGCTATTTGTAACTGCTATTGTTGGCTTTATCTTCTGGCCCTGAAGCCCGTGAAGAGTCCTGGTGACTAAGCTTGTTGTAGGCCTGCTGCAGGAACCAGGTACACAAAGTAAATTTGGGGTTAAGCATTGGGGGGGGGGATGGGGGGCTGGAGGGTGTGTGTGTGTGTGTGTTCCATTCCAGCCCAGTAGCAAAGAGCACAATCCCCTGCCTGTGTCACTTACCTTCTGCATCTGTGTTTCCTGATTGACAGGATAATGGTCACATCTGATCTAATCTACTTCTGGGCAGACTGAACAATGTGTTTGAAATGCTTTGCCAAGTAGTTAGGCATTAACAAGCTGTCTTCAGGCGGGGTGTTGGTGGAGCATGCCTTTAATCCTAGCACTCGGGAGGCAGAGGCAGGCGGAGCTCTGTGAGTTCGAGGCCAGCCTGGTCTCCAGAACGAGTGCCAGGATAGGCTCCAAAGCTACACAAAGTAACCTTGTCTCGAAAAACAAAAACAAAAACAAAAACAAAAACAAAAACAAAAAAAAGTGGCATTTTCTTTTGTTGTTCCCTTTGCCTATGAGATCAGTAATTTTGGGGCTCTGTTCAGTCAATATTCAGAAATTACCTCATTCCTGAAGATTGGTTTTGTTTTTTGTTGTTTTGGCTTTGTTTTGTTTTTTCCAGACAGGGTTTTTCTGTAGATTTTGAGACTGTCCTGGAACTTGCTCTGTAGACCAGGCTGGCCTCGAACCCACAGAGATCTGCCTGTCTCTGCCTCCCAAGTATTGGAATTAAAGGTGTGCACCACCACCTGGCCCTTAAGAATCGTTTTAAAAGGACATCTAGAGAAAACTGGAATGCTCTGTTATTGGTGAGCAAGGGTCTAACTAATGAGTGTTAATGTCAGGCTGACCTTTCTGCAATAAGTGGTATCAAAGTCCAGCTAGGGTGTGTCTATGGCCTCACACCGATTGTATCTGAGAAAGCAGAGCACAGCTGTTCTTTCTCTGACAACTGTGGAATCTGCTGAACAGTCTGGAGGCTGTCCTCCACTGTCTCTCAGGCTCTTCCTAGTCCCTATTCCTCCCTCTACATCTTCCTGGGTGACTTATAAAAGCAGGTTAGAGACCTCCCTGAAGTCAGAAGCTCATGGGGCAGTCTTGTCCATACAATCTGGCATACTGCCTCAAGGTGGCTAGGCAGCCATGCTGTTGCTTTCAAGCAGAAAAGTCCCTTGCTCCTCAGTAAGCATTCCTCTTCAGGAGTGACATCTGAGAAGCGACTGTGATGAGTTCCCTGCCCGACTCTTCCACAGTGGCTGCCCATGTAAACAAACGGAAGATGCTCAGTCTGCATGGCAAACAGGAGTCTTACTCTCAAATATTTAAGGACAACACTCACATTACAGTTCAATAGTGTGCCGTGCAGTTACTTTCTAAGTCTCAGCCTATGAAGGGAACTCAAGCATGTTATAACCCACCTGGGGGAACCTTTGTGTCTCTTATTTTATTGTGAACATATTGCTAGGGTGAATTTTTGTAACTAGGTGCCAACAAAAAGAATTGACAGGAGACTTTAGGGGCTTGAATTTAACCCTGGAACAGCACTCTTCAAGAGATCAGCATGCTCAGTTTTGCTTTCATCTTTAGTCTTCTGCCTTCATATCAATGTCAAGGAAATTCTCCAAGTCAGGCCTGTACTCCCAGCAGGAGGATCGAAACTGCATGGCCAGCCTTGACAATTTACTAAAACAGTTGACTGAATTCATAAAAAAGTTTATGGTGTGTGTGGGGGTTTGCTGGGAGTGTAGCTCAGTGGAAGAGCACTTATTACTTAGGATGCCCAAGGTCCTAGAATCTATCTGGTGAGGGGGTCCTCTAAGAAATGAAAACAATTTGACCAGGTAAGAGGGATGTCTTGAGCAGATCCTTATAATGCTTTGGGTTGAGGCAAAAGTGAAGGCTATTAGGCCAGCTCTGGAGAAAAAAGAATGAGTCGGGGGCCATTCTGAGCCTTTGTGCCCCTCTCTTGGGCTCCTAAAACTATATTCAAGACTGGGGGAGAGAGAACATACCATTTCTCTCTAGACAGATATGCAACATTAACACTTGAGTCTTTGCCTTGAGAGGGATTTTAAAAATATAGTTTCATGCTTTCAGCTAACACGGTTCAACCAACCTGGAATTTCACAAAGCTGAGTCTCGAATCTTGTGTAACTCCAGGCCCACTGTCTGCAACACTCGTGGCTGAGGCAGGTTAGCGAGGCTTACACCCTAGATGAGATTCCTACAGTTTTCACTTCCATGCATGCATTGGAAAGACAGATGAGAATTTGGGGATGTACACAGGGATGCCTGGGTTCTGTAGTTCTCCAAATGTGACAAATCCCTTCTCTTCCCTGGCTTGTTCTCATGTTCCTCCTTCACATCATGTATGACCCTCAGAGGGGCAAGAGAGATGCCTGTAGCTTCTGAGCAAAGCTGAAGAGATGCTCTGAGCACTTCACTCCTGCAGAGGGGAGGGAGTGTCAAGCCTAACCCCCAAGGGCTGTTTCCCTGTGAAGCTTTGCTTTGGAGGGGTTTAGGCCAACTGGTTGCTAAGCACCAAATGCAACGACAGCGCTAGGAAGCAGGAGGTAAACCAAGGGCTTTTTGAAGATTTCATACTCTGAAAACCTGTTCCTTGTAACACACCAAAATATTAAAATTCTTCTCAAACTTTAGTAGTATTGTCAAACTTAAATTCCATGTGAAACATGCCTCTCCTTAGGTGTCACTCCTGACATTTGGTGAGATACCATGTCATTAAGTCAGCAGACTTGAAAGACACAGGGGCTTGCCAGAGTGCCAAGAAATGCTGCAGTGATCATAACACTATAGTCTCACCCCCTTCTCAAAAGCTTCTTAGATAACCACATTAATCCTTGTAATTTCCATCATAATAGACTCAGACTTTCGGGCAGGGGTGGGTAGGTGGGGCTAGAGCTCCTAGGGTTGGTGGGAAAACAACCAATTTCTGAAGCTCAGCCACAGAGGCTGCCTTGCAGCTGGTCACATGGACACCTCTCCTGCCCCCCCACACTCCGGCTTCTCCTTGCCACTGCCCTGTGTTTAATGTGTTGTCTAGAGGAGCTGTAAGTTTTCAAGGAAGTGACTGGAGACCCAAGAACGTGGTAGAGACCAAGAAATTAAGAAGCTGGAGAAACTGTGGACTTGATTATGAAGTAGGATGGCTTAACAAGACAGGGCCAAAGGGTAGTAGCGCACATAAATGAAGGAACCCTCTTTCACAGTCACAGCCCCCTGGGAATTTTCCAACCTGCTTCAAAGTCCAGAAATTTTCATCCTTCATTCAATTTGTCACATGCATTTTTTTCCTAATCTAAATGCTCATTGGCAAATTGGTCCCCCTCCCTCTTCCTCTGTGTTATCTCCAGGGTCTCTAATCTGCCCTCACTGGACAACGAGAACTAGTGATGCTGATCAGAACAGGGTTTCAACCGAACAGCAACCTGGCAGGGTGCTATGGAAGGGTAAAGACAGCAATGATCAAAAGCATCTACAGCTCCGATTTACAACAGATACAGAGCTCACTTTTCAGACACCCCTTTCCAACTGTAATAGACTGAATTCAATTTAGAAAGTTCTGGATATTTTTATCAGTTGCGTGTAAGTGAACTATCTTCAAATTGAAACAAAACCATCTTTGGTAGTTAAGAAAAAACATTTGCAAGAGGCTTAAATGTACATTATTCTCAAGTGAGAGGTCTTATTTTTTTGGTTGTGAGCCTAGCCTTTAACAGCTGAGCCATCTCTCCAGCCAGAGAGGTCTAATTTTTTGTTTTGTTTTTGGAGACAGGTTTCTCTGTGTAGCTTTGGAGCCTGTCCTAGAACTCACTCTGTAAAACAGGCTGGCCTTGAACTCACATAGATCCACCTGTCTCTGCCTCCTGAGTGCTGATATTAAAGGCGTGCACACCAATGCCTGGCTCTATTTTTTTTTTTTTTAAGAACTTATTCCCCTGAAAGTGTAATATTTTCTGTGCATACAAAATTCCAAGTGCTGGAAAGCCACTGCCCATGTTTCTTACCTTTCCATACACACATGCTTCAGTTCCATACTGCCTTCTCAGATATGTGTCCAGACAACAGCCATGTAAGACAGGCATCCTTTCCCTCATGCAGAGGGCATGTTTGTTGTTACAACAGTGAGGAGTGAACAGGTATGTCACACACTCTTTTAAAGGTCTAGATTCCCAAGCTGAAAGTTCCTCTGTTGACATGCACATGTACCTGAGCCACTTGGCATCGCCCATGTGAAATTTGGAGGACAGGAGCAGTGTGGGTGACACAAAACTCACGCTGTACATGACAGGGGACTTGGAGCTAACAGCCCAGACGTGCCAGATTAGCTTGTACAAACAGAAAAACTTCATAGCTGAAACCATGAACTTTATAAAGAACACCATGTTACCAGACTGCCCCACTTCTCTCAAGAAGTGTATTGTAGTTCTAGCACAATGCAGTCACAGCATACTGTCTCTCAGTTTGCTACAAATGGGTTTACCTTGCAAACAGATGCACAATTAATTTAAGGTACACAGGTAAGGAGTCAAGGGTTGGTGTGAGTAGGTACAGAGTTCAAAGGGAAAGGACGTTATTCTAGGCGGTGCAGATAGTCCAGGAAACATTTCTTAGCTGGGCATGGTGGCACCGGCCTATAGTTGAAGCTGTTCAAGAAATTTAAAGAGGATTATGAGTCCAGGAATTTCAGGGATGGTTCAGAACATGTAATAGCTCATCTCAAATAAAAATTTCTTTATTCATTTTTGAGGTTTTGGTTTAGTCCCACCAAACATTGTTTAAAGAAAATTAATTATGGTCCTGTCGCCCTCTACTGGAACCAGGCTGGAAAATACCGGGAAGCTGTGTCCTTTAAAATCTGCTTACATGGAAGTGGTGGCCACAGTTACCATTATGCATGGTTTTGCCCTGGAGGGATGGTCCTTCCCACACCAGCCTTTATTATGTAGCAGCCACTGACAGCCCAGCTCTTAGCAGCATCAGCGTCCCCGCCTTTCATGGTTCCACTGCAAGAAGCATCCACCAGCTTCGCTCTTGGGGGCAGCAGTGGATCTGGACACAGCAAAGGCAACCTTGCCTCCTGGTATCAGAGTATGCCACTGTCATGTCAAAGGGCAGAGTGCCAAAAGCCCCAACCTTCAGGGAGATGAAATGTCACCCTATCTGTATCACAGAACAGTAGTATCCAGATGTTTTCATCATGCACCCAAAATCAGAAAAAGATATATAATGCACCAATAAATGTATTATTTATTTATAAATTATATAAGTGTACAACTGTACAATATATTATGTACATTATAAAACACACAAAAATAGAAATTTAAAAGATGAGATTAAATACAAAGAATCATTATTTTAACATTTTCTCAATGGACTTATTATCTGCATACCCCTGGGATGTACACACCTGCCTGAAACCAGTCCTAAAGCATGCCCATGAACGCTATTTGGATTTTTAGCTCAGTTACAGGAAAACGTACAAGATCATGTTTGTTTTGTTTCTGAAGGTCTGTAAATAGCCCTAGTGTCAAGTTTAAGAGTATGATGATGCTAACATCTTGGGACACATTTGAACTAATCACTGCACTGATAAAATGTCATGCTCCAGTTCACAGATAGCTGTTTCACTTTAAGGCAGACTAAATAGGGGAATCATAGAGTTGAGAAAATGCTTCAAAAAAGAAGCATTTAAAAACAAAGGACGAGTCTTGCTTTATCCAAAGAGGATAAGGGGGTGGACAAAGGCCAACTAACTCAATAGCTAGTTCCTAAAATAATAATAATTCCTCTGCCTAGTGAAAAGATAAGGGAGGCGTTCTAAATATTAGCCACCGTGCCAAAGGAAAAATATTAAAATGAATGCCCACCCATGTGCTGACCCAAGCCAAGTTAAGTTCTTAAACAAAGAGGATCCACATAGCTACAGTGCCTAAGTCACAGAGCCTGGACATGGGAACTTAGTAAATACATGATAAACAATCCCTCAAAAATATGTAGGGTACCGAAGTGCATTTGAAATACAAATTATTACTAAACAACACTCCAGTGTATGGTAGGAGCTAGCTGGAGCAGATACCTGAATAAATGTAGTAAATGTGTTCAACACCAGGTGTGGTGGCTCTTGCCTGTAATCCTATCACTCACTCAAGAGGCTGAGACTGGAGGATCACAAGGTCCACGACCTGGGCTACACTGTTGAGTTCAAGGCCAGCCTAGGCTATATAGTGAGGCTCTGTCTCAAAAACACAAAAATAAAACCAGAACATGCTAAGAAAGTCTCAATACATTCATAACATGCAACTCCCTAGTTCCACATGGGGGTTGGCATCCTACTCCTACACCTCCTATAGGGCCCGAGATTCCCAGCAAACAGTAGAGTGGTACTATGCCACAGCCTGTCCTTCTCCACCCTTCAGTGTATGCTGGGAAAGGCAGAGTAGAGAACAAGAGATTGCTCCAAGTGCAGAATCTCATCCAACGTGCTGGATTCTCTTCAAAATACCACAAAATTCTGGAGAACATAAACATCTGAATAATTTTGAGTCTGAAGCCTCAGTCGGGTCTTAACAATGCTAACTTTGGCACCTGCCACACTTTCAACTGGTGGAAAGTCTCCTTGTGGAAGGCTGTATTTTGATGGGTACTTTGCAAATTTAGATAAAAAATATTACACAATGTAAATAACTTAATTTCATATGTAATCAATTTCACTCTGTATGTGCATACTATGTTTTCACCTATATATTCATTTATTCTATTGACAGAATGTCAGAGTTTTGAATAGGAGTAAAAACAAAACAACACTCAAAACGTTCCTTTCAACTAAAATGCAAACCAGGACAAGTCATTAATCCCATTGTGGAGAAAAAAGGGATGTGGAGTTTGGTGACTGAGTAGAGATGAAACCCCAGCTGAGGTTGTTCACCTTAAGTCCCTGGTTCAAGGAAAATGTTCTTTAGGTTGGGATTTCCAACGATGGAAGACATGCTGTTTTTGTAAGCATGGTGCTTTTACCAGGCTGTAAAATGCTCACCAGAGAATAAGCCAGTTGTTTGAATGAGCCCTGTATACCCTTTTAGAGGGAAAACAGCCACCAGAGGAGAGTTTTCTTGAGCTATCAGAAAAGCTATGAAATGCAAATACTACAATTCTACTTCTTCAGTTTCCTCTGGCCTCTCTCCTTCACCTGACACAAGCTGGTTCACTCCGTCACACTTAAATGTCTAGCAGCTGCAACCAACACTGAAGCTTCCCAGTAATATCTGATTTGAAAGGCAAAGTCACACACTTACATTTAAACAAAACAAATGAATCAGACCCTCAGTAGCATAGGAAGGGAGGGTCTCATTCAACCAATGAGCAAGGGTCTAGTAAATCTTCAATTGTTAAGTATTACACCTTAAATTTAAAACAACAACAAAAAATTCATATTTTTGGTAATCTTCAAATTTTATTTCCAACTACTATAGTAACAAAATACCAGTGATAATTCTGCACGGAAGAGTAGCAACCTTTTAAATAAACAAGGTTGTAAGTTAGTATTGCAACAGTACTTTGGCCTATGGAGAGTTTGATAGGATTATTGCAATCAGTCTTATAGAATTGTAGACTTGTGTGTCCTCCATATCTAGTAATAAAAATACTCTCACCTCAGTGACTCATCACATACACATTTACTCTATGTTGAGCACTACCCTTGAGGTTGTACTAAATGAGAGAAAAATAGCTCTTCCTCCTGGGTTGTCCAAGAGTACACAGAGATAGCAGTCACTTCCACAGTGAGGTACAATATTAAACTTTTAGTTGAAAAATAAAAGATTACCCTATTTATGCCCTTTCTCTAGGAGTAAAAAGACAAACACAATTACATAAAATGAATCAAACTTCTATTTTATTAACAGGAGTCAAAAATGAATACAAAAAATGCCTCCTTTGTATGCTGTATTTATTTCTTTAGAAGGCTTCTGATAGTCAGGTAGATTAAAAGCTAAGAATGTTGTCCAGCTTCTATAGTGACCCTTTTCAAAAGACTGAATAACATGACTCAGGCATCAGAGAACACATGGTCCCACAATCACTTTCCGCCCTGAGCTTATCAGAAGAATGAGATCTGGCGATGAGACACCAACAGAGGCTTTAAGAGGCCTTAGGCCATTGAAAGCCACTTTTGTAATGTTTGCTGACTCTGGGCAATTAAGAACGGAAAATTCCAAAATGTAGCCCTCTGTATTGTGTGGAATGTGTGAGAATGCTAAGTTATGGCCAAGATAGATGAAGGTTTGAACTTATGTGTGGAACTGTTACAACTTTACCATTTGTAAAATATTGATAAATGAACAACAGAGCTTATTAACAGATTAAAAACTTGAGCAGATGTTACTTAAAACATATTTGTGATGTTTATCATATTTTAATGTTTACTAAAACTAAAGCTGAACAAAGAAGATTGTTTTTCATGTACCTTGACTCTGACTGAGACCATAAACTGATCAGGTAATGCACAGCCCACACTTCTGGACAGTTGTTAACAACAAAGGATTTATTATCATTTGCAGATGATATAAACGCACCACCCCATACCTGAAAGGCTTTAAATAACCCCTTTTCAGACTGTACCATGGCACCACCAACTGCCTATTTTATGTATCCATTTCTAGTAAAGATGCCAACATTTCCTTCCCTCCACATCAGTTCTCCACTGCTTCTGTTTTGTTACAATTTACAAAGCAGCAGATGTTTGCAGATATGTGCAAACGCTGTGGTCCACACATACACTGGTTAGTCATCACCTTCCTCTTCCTCCTCTTCTTCCTCAAAGCTATCTTCAAACCCCTCACTGTCTTCCTGGTCTTCATCACCTTCTATTGCTGTATCCCACTGTGGGTGGTTTTCTGGCACAGGCTTGGCCTCATGAACTTCCAACTATAAAGAAGAATTAAATGCACATCAGAAATTTGGAAAGGAATGATGGAAGAAATACCTGGTAAGTCACAAAGAAATGGATTCTGTGGCTGACTCTAAATTCAGCACATTCATTAAAAAGATACTCCATTCTACAAATGAAAATACTAAACCTACTTACACAGAAATGGAGACGAATCTCTACTGTAATTTGGTATTTTGACCCTGTAGAAGTTGAACCATTTAAGAATATACTTCTATAGCACAAAGTACTAACAGCCCTGTTTCCTGTCCAAGTGGTATCTTATTAGAAGTCTTTGGCTGAGGAAGAAAAATTCAAGCATGTTTTCCAAAGATTAGCTGGGAGGTGAATTCCATGGCTGGTGCAGCTCTTTCCTCTAACAGTGGAACAATGATTTTGCTCAATCTCACTAATGTAATAGAATGCCTTGTACGAAAAGCTCAAGGGAAATGAAGACTAACTGTGCTTCAAGCCATACATAAAGTTTATGCTCTAAGATGATTAAAACCAAAACAAAAAAATCCTTCATTTCAGAAATCAATAAATACTCCAATAAAGCCAGTGGTAAAAATCTGAGTCCTGCTCCTCCCCACCCCCTCCAACCTTTTAAAGAAAACAGAACATATCTGGGAAAGCCCTGCAATGTGCCACATAACACATTAAAACATCCACGAAAGTAACTCAGAGTTGAGGTCCAAAGCTTCTTAAAGAACTATTACTAAGAAAGCAGGAGATGACCGCTTTTTCCTCCCATCATTCTACATCCTAAAACTGTACTGCTTCCCACACCTCCTCGGGCATTTGTTCAAGGGGTACCAGACTCACATCTCCAGTAACTAGTCATTTGTTTTACATCACTATTCTTACCTTCAGTGGTTTAATCTGATCCAAACCCATATAGGAATCTGATCTCAGGAACACTGTATACTGATAATTTCCAGGTTTGCCTGGCGCAGGAAACTTCAGTTCTACCTAAGAAGATAAAATCAATCCTTAAAAGTCTGTATTATGCAAAAGCAGCAGCAGAATGTCATTAAACTTCCTACGTTAGAGTACTTAGGAGCCTGGTGGTCCATCAGATGACTTACAGAAACTCTCCCAATTAACAAACAAAATGAGTGAGCTCTACTGTATCTACTATAAACACTAAACAAAAAGGAAGCCAAGTTAAGCAGAACTACTGGGGTTCATTTCTATGTTCACAATTCAAGAAGGCCTCGAAACTCAAAAAAAAAAAGGAAAAGGAGCAAAGAATGACACTATGACTAAATGAAATGTTGAATTAAACAATAGACTTGGCTAGATTAAAAAATAATTCTTGACAAATTCTCTTATTTCCAGGATAAATTATCTATGCCTTTAAAAATCAAAAAGACCCTCCAAGGCTCTGAGAAGATGGGGCAGAAAGAATAAAAGAGCCAGAGTGGGGAGATATGCTGCAAAAATAACTCTTGAGGATATGACTAGAGCCACTGGACTCTCAGCTCTTCACAAGAGTAGACTTCAACAAGGCCCCACAACCCAAGGGACTGTTAATAGTTCCTGGGGGACAAGGGTGTCATTTTTTCAGTGGTTAAAGTTGCTTACACTCCAGTAAATAGCCTTCCACCCATGCTCATATAAGCATCCTAATTAAACTTGGTGGGAACACGAACACATGAGAACACACACACACACACACACACACACACACACACACACACACACACACACACACACACACACACACACACACACACACACACGTATGTACATACATTGGGAAAGGGGTTTCAGAGGGCAAGGGAAAGAATCAGAGGGGACAATGCAGAGATAAAAACAAGTAAAATTCATTATATTTACATATGAAAACCCAAACTATAAAAACAAATTTTAAAAGAATTACATATTTCCACTCAATTATATTTCAGAAAATAATTTATTAGTTTTAATGAGGCCCTTTACCACCTAATACCTAACCACTGCAGAAAAATAAAATATAAATTATAGGAAACTACACAAAAGTCCAAAACAGTATTTTTATTTCTCATTAAATCATAAACATACATACAAATAAGTATCATAACATAGACTTAGAGACTTCAATTCTTTATGAGCATAAGAATACATTATTTAAAATGACATTTTCATGTGTACTAGCACATGAAATCTGCCTCTTATCTCCAAATTTCAGATTTTTGTAGCCAATGTTATATATTAATAAAGGCCATTAAAAAAAAAGCTGGCCATTGTAATGCAAATCTATAATACCAGAACTTGGAAAACTGAGACAAGAAACAAACTAGAAAGAAGTATTTGTTGTTGTCTTTTCTCCCCTAAGACAGGGTTTTTCTGTGTTAACCGCCCTAGTTGTCCTGGAATTCACTCTGTAGAGCAGGCTGGCCCCAAACTCACAGAGATCCGCCTGCCTCTGCCTACCCAGTGCTGGGATTAAAGGCGTTCACCACTACTGCCCAGCTTTTTTTAAAGACTGATTTCTTCATAGTAAGAGGGAAAAAATCCAAACTAATTTAAACAATCAAATAAAAATGAATAATGGTAACAACCATACATACAAAAATAAGTCCTGACCACACTGGTGGTGTCCAGTTTCACTCTTAAACTGAAACTATACTGAACAAACAACATACTAAAAATTGATTTAAATAAAAACCATTGCTGTGTACTAAACATTTGGTAAAAATCTTTGGAGAAAAGTATAATGCTGAAAATAACACACCACAGAGAAGATTCCCCAACCACCCTAGAAATATGAAAACCTTACTGCTACAAATAGGAAGCAAACAAATACAATGGGTAAAACATGACACATATGACTAGTAAGAAATATAATGAGTAAGCAATGAAACAAATTACACTGTGTTCTAACAAAACGCCTTGCTAGGATTTTGAAAAAGAAAACAGAGTGGCTGGAAGTATAACTCTAGTCAAGCCCATGTTTGGCTGACATCCAGAGTAAAAAGGATCTAAAAACAAAAAACAAGTGTAATCCTCCATTAGATTTTGAACTGGAAGTATTATGGCAGACCTGTGTGGAAAATGAGCATGAACTATGACACTGCACTACATCAGTATTGATTCCTGGCTAACAACTGCATCGTGCTTATGGAGGAAAAGATTATGTGTAACTCTGGAGATCCATATCCAAATTTTATTGTTAGAAGAAAAAAGAAAGGAAAGGTTGTGAAGAATGGTATTTGCTGATTTTTGTGTAAAATCTGGGGAGGGAGAATAACCCTTATTATTATTTGCATGAAATGCCACGAGGAAAATACATTAAAAATTGGTTGTTGGCTGTTAGGCAGTGGCGGTGATGTACCCCTTTTATACTAGGGCTCAGGAGACACAGACAGACAGATCTCTGAGAGTTCAAGGCCAGCCTGATCTACAGAGCTAGTTCCAGGACAGCCAGGGTCACACAAAGAAGCCCTGTCTTGAGAAAACAAAAAATAAAATTGGTACCATGAACTGTCTACAGGTAGAGGACAAGGCAAGCAGGGTACCTGAAGGGCTGCAGACTGGTTGTGGAACCAGGCCAAAAGAGATAAACACACTGAAAGGAGTTAGAGACTTGAAGAGCGTTTCACAACAGACATGGAGATGCAGAATTTAGAGTTTGCCCTTCTGGTTTTCAGTCTTGAGGTGGTCCAATATTTCTTTACTATGTTCCCCTTCTTTTCTTTTGAAATGGCAATGCACATTCTGTGCCATTGTATATTGGAAGTATGTGATTTACTTTTTGATTTTTATTTTACAGGGGATTACAGTTAAGGAGACTGCCATGAGTCTCAGAAGAGGCTTTGAATTCTTAAACAATACTGAGACTATGACAAAGTACAGGCATTTTTGAAGTTGTACTGAATGAATTTTTCTATTGTGATATGGCTATAAACCTACAGGGGACAGGGAGTCAAGTGTGGTGGTTTGGTAAAGAATAAACCCCATGGACTCACATATTTATTTGAATGCTTAGGCACCAGGGAATGGCATTATTTTGAGGAAGATTAGGAAGTGTGGGCTTGTTAGAGAAAGTGTGTCACTGGGTGTGGGCACTGAGGTTTCAAAATCCCAGTGGGATTTTGGACTTACAGATCAGGATGTAGCTTTTAGCTACCGCTCCAGCACCATGTGTGCTGCCATGCTCCCTGCCATTATGATAATGTACTAAGCCTCTGAAATCGCAACTCAATTAAATGCTTTTCTATGGTCATGGTGTCTCTTTACAACAACAGAACAGTAACTAAAACACTCACTTTAAATCTGGATCATTGAAGGCCAGAAGACCCACCCTAAATCTGGATCACACCTTCTGGTAATAGCCTATAGAAAGGACATGGAAGAAAGCATCTTTTGCTTTTTATCTGCTTGTCCTCATTCTCATTGGCAAGTTTACATATTTTGTTGCTGAGGAATGCCTTCACTGGCATTAGAGCCTATTTCTTCTTCTTTTTTTTTGGTGGTGGGGGGGGTTTCGAGACAGGGTTTCTCTGGCTTTGGAGGCTGCCCTGGAACTAACTCTTGTAAACCAGGCTGGTCTTGAACTCGAAGAGATCCGCCTGCCTCTGCCTCTGCCTCCCAAGTGCTGGGATTAAAGGCATGTACCATCACCACCACCCCGCCCTACAGCCTACTTCTTTGGGATTCCAATATATACTGAAGACCATCTTGAGACATACAGCTTTGTGGACTGAACAACTACTGGATTCTTGGACTTTCTGTCAGGTCACAGGCACTGTTGGACCAGCTGGACTACAGCCTGTAAGCTCCCCCCATTCATCCTACCGGTTCTCTCCTCTAGACCTCTAGAGAACCTCGACTAACACACTAAGTCCAGGCTGACAGAGAGAGCTTTCTCCCTTAAAAAGGATCACACACAGCAAGATAGAGTACAACAGAATACAGTTCCTGAGAGTAAACATAAAACATAGTGAATGAGCAACTCTGCATCCAATAATGATGCAATTATTGGAAGGTGATGGGCTACAGGAGGTGGGCCTTAGCTAGAGGAAGTAGGTCACAGGAAGGGTGTGCCTATGAAGACAACATCTGGCCCTGGGCCCTTCCCTATCCTCTCTACTTCTTGGCTACCCTTAGATGAACAAGTTTATTTCCATGTCTTTACCTTGTCATGGAACTAAAAGTAACTGACTATTTGCCAAACATGGATGAACCTTCTAAAATTAATCCTCCCTCCCTTAAAAAGAATTATTTTCATTCTGAATTGATGTGTGTGTATTGTACATACACAAGTGCAGGTACTTGGAGAGGCCACCAGATACCCTGGAACTAAAGTTACAGGCTAGCAGGAGCCATCTTAAGTGAGTGCTGGGAATCAAACCAGGATTCTCTGAGAGCAGTATTTACTCTTAACCACTGACATCTTCTCTAGTCCTCCCTTCTTTAATTCTTTCTCTCAGGTACTGGTCACAGAGACAGACAAACAAAAAATAAAAACAGGGAGAGCAGAATAACTAAATAAAAAAAAAAAATTCCAACCTAAAACAGTAAATTACCAGTTCTTTGGTTTTTCAAGGCAAAGTATAGTCTACTTAGCAGTAATCCAACAAGAACAAAATTTTAACCCTGTGTGAGGGTGTCAGGTCCCCTGGAACTGGAGTTACAGACAACTGTGAGTTGTCATATGGGTTCTGGGAATTGAACTTGGGTCTCTGGAAGAGTAGTCAGTGCTCTTAACTGCTGAGCCATCTCTCCAGGCCATGATTTTTAACTTTTTAAGTAAAATATCATTAGAGTCTAGAGAGTAGACATAAAGGCTTGCAGACAGTGTTTGCAGACAGTGATGGGGAAAATTGCCTCAAAACAAGTTTTGTTTTCAGCACACTGACCAAGTTGCCCACCTTCTACAATTCTTTAGGAATTTCCAATGAGTCAGCCTAAAATATGAGATAACAATTTTAAAATTTCTTACATCAAACAATATGTAAGTTGCTGTGGAATAATCCTTCTGTATACTGTGAACAAAATTACTCTCATTGGTTAATGAGAGTACTGACTGGCCAGTAGCCAGGCACTAAGTATAGGTTGGACAGTTAAACTGAGAATGCTGTGAGAAAGAAAGGAGAAGTCAGTGAGCTCACCAGGAGACACAGAGGGGCAAGGCATGCTGGAGGACAGGTAACCCCCTGAGCCATATGTCAACATATAGTTTAACAGAAATGGGTTAATTTAAGTTCTAAGAGCTAGTTGGTAATAGGCCTGAGTTATCAACTGAGCATTTATAATTAATATTGAGTCTCCATGTCAGTTATTTGGGAGTTGATGGCTGGGACAGAAACCTACTGCTACAATAAGTTGCCTGGTATGGTAATGCAAGTCTGTAATCCCAAAACTTGGGAAATAGAGGCAGAAGGATCAGGAGTTCAAAGCCAGTAGGGAGCCTGAAGCTAACCCCAACAAAAACGAACAAATAAATGCAATGAGAAAATCACAATAAATTGAATTAATAAAAACGTAATGAAGCCGGGTGGTAGTGGCACATGCCTTTGATCTCAGCACTTGGGAGGCAGAGGCAGGTGGATCTCTGTGAGTTTAAGGCCAGCTTGATCTACAAAGAGAGTTCCAGGACAACCAGGACTATTACACAGAGAGAAACCCTGTCTCCAAAAACCAAAACAACAACAAAAAATTTTAATGAAGCATAATGAAGTTTAAGATATTAAAACAGAAATATTGTTGGCTAATTACCTCTTCTGTATCCTTCAGTGTACATACATGATATGGCATGGATATTAATGTTTGTTCTTTCCTATCTGCAATATAAAGCCACCACCACTCTTGTTTTTCCTGCAAAGAAAAAAAAAAAAGAGCAAGAATTGTCAGAAAGGACTAGAGAAACAGCTTTAACTGTTTTATTTTAAGGGTGCTATCCTTGTCCTTTTAAGTGCTACATCTTCAGCACGGATACAGTGCCTAGCAGATAAACAAACTGTACTAAACCACTGCAAAATACATGCACTATGCCCCAAATAATTCTATGCGTAACTTTCGGAGTTTCAACAAATCCATTAAACCTGCTAATGGATCTCAATATTAAAAATCCATGATTCAAATGTTAAAAGATAGAAAGATAGTCTAAAAAGGAAAACTATTATATCATACAAAAATCAGTTATTTGACCTAGTGATAAGCAAAAACCAATGTATGAGTAGAAGAGACTTGGGCAGCCCAATAAAAATACCAATGCATTAAACGCTTTACACTTAAAGCTTGTATCTATCTTTCATTGCACACTACTAATTTAATAAGCTCAGCATTTCTAGGTGAACTTCCAAAAGATCAGAACAACAAAATGCTCATTAGGAAACCACCACTAGAATGCACAATGAGAGCTAGGAATTAGAAATGATAGAACAAAAGGCAAAAAAAAAAAAAAAAAAAAAAAAAAAAAAAAAAAAAAAAAAAAAAAACCGAAACAAAAAAAAAAACCGAAACAAAAAAAAAAACCAGATTTTACTCATGAACCCAAGGCCAAGCAGTCTGCATGCACCACGCCTCAGTGCCTCAGTGTACCCATCGCCATCACTGGGCTACATTTCCTATTAGTAAATCACTGCTAGACCTGTGCTTGGTATTACTTGTTTTAAGCACTGAGTAGGGAAGATACCGGTTTTAAAGAAAAATGCTGGGTGCTAAAAATAAACTCTAAGATGTACCAAAATATGACACTATCATATCCTAAACACTCAATTTTCTAACACTTAAAAAAAATTCTATTGATAGGAACAAAGATATCCTGTTTTAAAAAGGAAAAAAAAAACTGAAATAATTTCTCTGGGAAATATTTCTATTTTTAAACCCCAATCTTTTCCATTTTTTTTTTTTTTACCCTTTAAGGTGACTTACTAACATTTTTTGCTTACTTGGTTATCTTTTTCTTTTTTAAATGCTTACTTTTTTTTTATGTTTGTATGTATGTTGGTGTATGTATGTTATGATGCATATGTGGCAATCAGAGGGAAACCAGTGGAAGCAATCCTCTCTGTTAGTTACATGTGGATCCCAGGTCAGTGGGGCTAGCAACAGGTACATGTACTTGCTGATCCACCTCACTGGCCCTTCTGTCTTTCCATTATTACTTGTATATATTTTTTAACAATGTTATTTTATTTTTTAACAGTTTCTTTTTTAATATTTTATTTATTATGTATACAACATTCTGCTTCCATGTATATCTGCACACTAGAAAAGGGTACCAGATCTCATAACGGATGTTTGTGAGCCACCATGTGGTTGCTGGGAATTGAACTCAGGACCTCTGGAAGAGCAGTCAGTGCTCTTAACTTCTGAGCCATCTCTCCAGCCCCAACAATGTTACTTTAAATGCAACTAAAAGCTCTTCTGTTAAGTGCCATGGGCCACAAAACATCATGATTAAGGCTAGTAAGTAAATCACAAATGTGCAATGATGAGAGCAGCTCCTAATAAAAAAAGTTAAGTTCCGCTTGAGGATTGATGAGGCTGCAGGAGGATTACTGGGTGTGTGTGTGTGTGTGTGTGTGTGTGTGTGTGTGTGTGTGTGTGTGTGTGTGTGTGTGTGTGTGTGTGTGTGTGTGTGTGTGTGTGTGTGGTGTGTGTGTGTGTGTGTGTGTGTGTGTGTTCATACATATATAAAGTTTATACAAACCTAACAATCCCAACATGCAGTATTGGAGAATTTTATACTGTTTTATGCTGTTGCAGTATGAAAAGAATGAATAAAGTTGTGCTCAGGTAATTTTGTTCATAATGTAATATCAAGTGCAAAAGCAAGCAGACTGCAGGCACAGGCCTTTATTCTCAGCACTAGGGAGGCAGATGCAGGTGAACCTCTGTAAGTTCAAAACTAGCCAGGGCCACATGGTTTAGGCGATAAGAGGGGAGGCCATCAAACTTGGCTTGCACATTCAAACTTTAGACATTGTGAAACAACATTATCCTCTACAAAGCTCACACTACAAAAAATAAATAAATTACAATAACCCTTCAATGTTTTAAATTTACAATTCTGTGTTAAGCTACATTCAGTGGTATTCACTATAGGCCACATATAACTCACTGGTCATGAGTTTCCAAATGTTGACTGAGAGGTAAAGACTATACTAGGATAAAGCATTTTTGAGGATAAAATACTTCAAGGGAGTCAATGCTTATTAACAAAGCACAATCTGAATGATACTGTAGGTTCCATGGGAAACCATCATGTAGGGTGAGTGCTTACCTCATCCCACACTTTTTTTTTTCCCGATTTTTAAAACCAATTAACAAGCAGAATTTATTTGCTTGATTCCACAATGCCTGGTGTTGGCAGGTTATCTCTACAATGGGCAAAATGCCCCTAACAGATGGGTTAAAACCCAAGACATGTCAGAAGATCAGCACATATATTAAGATGAAACCCCAGGCTGACTTTGCTCCAAGTCCAAACAAGAGTCTGTGCAAAGCCACTTACTTATTAGCTTGGAAAGCCAGGTCATTTAGGACTTCTATTTAGAAGGCCCCAGAATCTTTGTACTGATAGTCTCAAAAAGAAAGCAGACTGTATACATTAACCCACTGGCCAAGCATGAGGAGAGAGGATGCTGTGTGGCAAAGTTGTGGATCAATTTCCATGAACTGGAGGAACCAGCACTTGATCTCAGCTCCACAGACAGAATCATCTTCAAAAGCAAATGTCAAAGGAATTCCAAAGTCATTTCCATACCAACAAAAGAGAGAGCAAGGACATTAAAGGTGAGCAGGCGTAATGACAAAGTAAACAAGAACAATGGCACTGTGATACTTGGTCCTCAGTGTGGGACTCCGGTATTGCTCAGTTTAGCTGAACATTGTTCAGAGCCCAAAGACGCTGGTCCCGTGTAACTACCACCCATGGGCTCATGTATTCCTACAAACAAGGACAGTTACTGGGGTCAAATGCAAGTTTGGTGGTGCCAAGGAGGTGGTAAAGAATTCTCAGAGAGAAGAATTTCTTTCATCCTACTTAAAACTGCAAAGGGGTGAACTACCTGAACAGCCAAGTCACCAAAGACAAAATATTACATTCATCTTAATAAAGCATCCTTTCACTACTGAATGCAAATAGCCATTGGGCACAGTACTCAGTAATTGGAGCAGAGATGACAGAAGCACAGGAAATCATAAAAAGTTAGAAAGTTAATACCCCTGTAAACAACATATTCACATAAAGCTTTTCAATTATAGTATTTATTATGAGGGTGATTGTGGCACTTTGAACAGATATGATCCCTACAGACTAATGTGTTTGGATACTTGGCCTACAGGGAGCGCCACTGTTCGAAGGTATAGTCTTGTTGGAATAGATGTGGCCTTGTTGGAGGAAGTGTGTCACTGTGGGGGCAGGCTTTAAAGTCTCAGGAGCTCAAGCCTATTTACTTCCTACTGCCTGCTGGTCCAGATGTAGAACTCTGAGCTCCTTCTCTAGCACCATGTCTGTCTGTATGCTGCCATGCTTCCTGCCATGAGGATAATGGACTAAAGCTCCAAACTGTAAGCCAGCCCCAATTAAATGTTTTCCTTTATAAGAGTTGCTGTGGTCATGGTGTGTCTTCATAGCAATAAAACCCCAAGACAGTGACCTATCAAAAATAAACCAGTTATTACACTTAGGAGCAATAAACATACCACAGAGCAGTACAAATCCAATGGGAAATATAAGGAAAGAAGAAATCGAATAATGGAAATACTAGGCTGAGTGCAACTCACCTCAGGAAAGTAAAGACTATACACAGGGTGTGTTATCTTTGACTTGGTTTCCAAAAGAGCTCTCTCTTTTCTCTGTATGCTTTGTTGTAATTCTTGCCACTCCTAGGAGGGAAAAAAAAAAATAAGAGTACTTGAAATCTGGTATCTTGCAGAGACCATTTAGCAGGATTATAAATTCATTTCCACAAATCTTATCATCTGTCAGGCACAACTGTACCTATGCCCACAGCATGCTGACGTTCCAGACCTGACCCTGAGCCCACACCCTAGCTTTCTTCCCTGTCCTTTTTACTCGTCATCAGAACTATCTGCACTTCTCTGAAGTTACTAAATCATTGTACTCGCCCAGAACCATGGGTGGGTTTCTGGTCACATTGTCAGTCTTGTAAGCTCCTACTCTTAATTCTTTCAATAGAGTGAAATACTACTGCTATCAACTCCCAAGAAAAGCCTACCAACAAGAATGTTCCACTGCCTTACAACTTAGCTATCACACTGTTATGCCATTACTACAGTTTGTATAACATGTATTAATTCTTGTACATACCATAACATTTATTTTAAGTCTGCTGGTCCTGACAGCCAGAATGCTCAAAGGCAAAAGCTATTTTGTATTTCTCTTGGACTCTATGGACTAAATCATGCTTAGGATGAAATAGATTATGAATCTGTTGGTTAACTGCTTATCTTTGGTCATCTAAAGAAACTCATCTGTAGCTGGACATAGTGGTGGATGCCTTTAATCCCAGCACCAAGGCAGAGGCAGGCAAATCTCTGTGAGTTCTAGGCCAGCCTGGTCTACACAATGAGTTCTAGGACAGCCAGAAACACATAGTGAGAATCTGTCTCAAAAAAAAAAAAAAAAAAAAAAAGGAAAAAGGAAAAAAGGTAAAAGGCTATCTATAGAACCTTGATACTAGCTACATGACAAGTCTTTCTTAAGAGTGGAGCTGAGGAATTCTCCAAGTCTAAAAGCACTCAAGACCCAGCAACTAATGAAAAGTCATCTTTATCTGCTTTTACTCCCAAGGACAGGTAGGTCCATTAGCTCTCTGTACCTTTGTATTCCACTCCCCACCTATTCCAAGACTCTCAGAGACTATTCAGGGGACCACATTTTCTCTCAAATCACAAGATCACTTTTAGAGCAAGTGAACAGAGATCAGTATATACTTCATTTGCAATGAGCCTCCAGATATTCTTTTCTGTATCATTTCCAAAAATCAAGTGAAATTTGATGCACATACAGTGGACCTCACCATCTTAATAAACTCTTAATTACATTACGAAAACAAGGTGACATTCTAAAAGCTTTCCTTTCAACTGACTCTCCACCATCAGGTTCACAGTGATGTTTCTTCTCAGCAGGATCTGGAACCCATGGAAGAACCTTCCAAGGACTGCTCCTGTCTCACTCCCATCTCCCCTTACTCCTATTTCCACAGACATCTTCCATCACTGAAAATTTCCTTAAGAGATCAAACTAGTCTCACTCAAACACAGAACCTGCTCCACTTCATAATTTCAACAAATTTGAGAAAACTGGGATTTCCAATCCTTGTTTGAAATGATTTTCCTTTATAATCACTGACAGAAATTTCTTAAAAACGAATGAAATCGTCAAGTAATAAAATTCTGAAATGGATGAGTTTTTAAAGCAAGTAAACAAACAAAGGAATTTAAACTATCGAGTCTGGAGCTTGATGTACGCACTGGGCTCTATCTTCAGCAAAACGGGGGCGGGGGGGGGGGGCACGGGACCAAGGGCCATCAGGTCTTACTGCTTCATCGTCTTTGTTTTGTTTTTCATCTTGTTCTCTATCAGATTCTCTGTCACTACCATCATCTTTTTCACTCTGCGAATCTCTATTGGTTTCTTCCTCTTCAGAATCACTGCCTTTGTCAGAAATGTCATCTTCTTCCTCCTTTACTGCAGTTTCCTACAAGACAAAAGCAAAAACAAAAATTCTGAACAGTTCAGTCAGTATATATAGTTCCGAGCCTCTGAAGCTAATTCAACTGTCAACATAACTGAACTGGCTCAAGATTAGAATTTCACTATTCACAACCAAAGTTCTCACTAAGCAAAGAAAGGAAAAGGAAGAAATGGAAATGGAGGGCATAAAAAGCTTAAAAGAAAAAAAAAAAAAACTTGTAAATAAAACTGTCTTTACTCACAAAGGCCACAATTGCTTATGTGGAAGATCTTTATTGAAACACCTACAAATGTTGAAATCAAGTCAAGTCACTAAGACTTCTTGATACAAGGTTAATTCTTTATGATATAGCTACTATGTTCCTACAAAGCAGTAATAGCCACTGAAAATGAAAATAAAAATAAATGTCATTTTAAATAATACCAATAAAAGTTGTCAAGTACATAAGCAGTACAAATGTACCATACCTGTCATTTACTGCTTGGAAAATTTAAAGAAGCTCTAAATTTATAAAGACAGGCAATAAATGTAAACAAAGACTACGCAAAAATGCTATATTAATTCCCCCTATCAAACCATAGATTCAATTAATGCTAATCTAAATCCAGCAATGATTTTTTTAGTGAAAATTATCACTCAATCTAAATGTTTAGTTGGATGAAAAATAGTTAATAAGTAAAATTACAAGCTCGGGAATTTACACTATAAGTGTGTAAAAACTGAGATCTACAGTTAAGCTAGTATGACTGCCAAAATAAGCAGATGCAATGGACCATAGCATCTGGACTGACACATTACAAGCAATATGGGCACTTGTTTAAAACAAAACGGCTCTGCAACTCCTAAGGAAAGAATTGTATTTTCAATAAATACTGAAATAAACATTCCATATTTACATTATCAATGAAAAGTCATTCAAAATAGATCACACAGCTGAAGGTAATATTAAAATAAATTCACAGCAGCTGTGATTGCCTATATAAGATCAAACTATTTAGCATTACAGAATGATGGTTTGAGTGGAAGGAAAGTCAGTTAAGGGTATGACCCCTGGCAGGTTGACCATACTCTGTTGATGGTCCCACACACAGCACAGTTTTTAAACAGATTAGTGTTTAAAATTTCGAGATAAAGTCTGGGTATGTAGCTGTGGCTGGCCTGGATCTTAGTATGTAGCCAGCGGGAACTCGGTATGTAGCCATTAAACTGAGAGATACACCTGCCTCTGCTATCAAGTGCTGTGAAATTAAATAAAGGTGTGCATCACCACACCCAGCTATAAAAAGGTATTTATAAAAATAAAACTAAAATAGATTTCATTAAAATAATAACCACCAAAAGCTACCTTCTGTGAGGAGGAAAGAAACTCATATTCACAATACATAGAGTTCTATCAAATCCATAAAACAAACCTATGAGCAAGATTAACAAAATGGCCAGTAAACAACAACAACAAAAACACTCAAATCATTAGGTAAATATAATTGAAAACCAAAGTATTATCACCACAGATCACCCAAATGGTTAAAGCAAAAGAAGGGAAACCAAGTAGAGGCTAGAGCACAGAAACTGGACTCTCACCCTCAGTTGGGATGATTTTAAATGGCAGAATTTGGAAACTGGTTCTACTGATGAGTTTAACACAACTAACTACCTATGACTTGGCCCCATTGCTGTATAGAAAATGACCATAACAACCATGCACAGAGAGTATATTATATAAGAACCTTAGTTAGATTAGATTAAAATGGCAAACCCAAATAGAACATAGTGTATTTATATAATGAAATAGCATTGGAATACATGCATACACAGTCTCTCTCCAACTGGACTATCCCTACAACTAATATAAAAGTAAATCTTGAGTCAGGGTCAGAAAGAGAGTTCAGTGGGTAAAGGTGTTTGCCACCAAGCCTAATGACCTGAGTTTAATCCCTGGGACCCACATGATAGAAAGAACCTATAAGTTGTCCTCTGATCTCTATCCATGTCACAAACATGCAGGCACAATCAATCAATCAATCAATCAATCAATCAATCAATCAATCAATAATTTAAAACACCCACAAAGTGGCTCACAAATGTCTGTAACTCCAGTTCCAGGGAATCCAACACCTTCTGGTTTCACAAGCACCAGGCACACATGTACGGCACATACATACACATATGCAAAAGGTCCTTACACATAATATGACAACTAGGGGCTGGAGAGATGGTGTGAGGGTTAAGAGCAAGTACTGATCTTCTTGAGGACCTGAGTTCAGTTCTATATCAGCAGGCTCATGACAACCTGTTAATGGCAGCTCAAGGAGATATGGTGCCCTTTTCTAGCCTCCAGGCACTCGACACAAATGCCATACATTCACACAGACTAATAGATAATTCTTTTTTGTTTTCTGAAGGTTTTCCTCTGTGTAGCCCTGGCTGTCCTAGAACTTGCTCTGTAAACCAGGGTAGTCTCCAAATGAAAAGAGATCCGTCCACCCGCCCCTACCTCACTGTGCCTGTCATTAAAAAAGAAGGAAAAAAATAGTCGGCAGCATTATAACACACATCTTTAATCCCAGCACCCAGGAAGCAGAGGCAGGTATATCTCTGTACATTTGAGGCCATTCTGGTTTACATAGTAAGTTCCAGGCCAGCCAGGGCTACATAGTGAGATCCTGTCTCAAAAACTGAAAGAAGGGAGGGAGGTGGACAGGATAGGAGAGTGGGGGGAAAGAATGTCAGGGCTAGAGAGAAGGCAGAGTAGTTAAGAGAGCCGGCTGGTTTTCTAAAGAACCCATGCTGCAGCTAACAACATCTGCAATTCCAGTTCCGGCTGCATCTAGCTCTCCAGGGAACTGCACATACATGATGCAAAGACATTTATACAGACCTTCAAGCACATAAAATAAATCTTAGTTTATTAATAAGTAAAATTATAGTGACTACAGTCACAATCGTGAGTAGAGATGAAGTACTCAATGGAAAAAATCATTGACTATGAAGGACATACAGGAGCTCTCCTGACTGCTAGTAAGGCTTAAAATATGTATTTATTTTTATGTATAAGCCTGTATCTATATGTGGTATGTGATTAAGTATAGCTGCCTGCAGAGATGAATGGTGACTGATCCCCTGGAAATGAACTTATAGGGAGTTGTGAGCCACCTGACACAGGTGCTAGGAATGGAATTCAGGTAGACACTCTTAACTGCTGAACCCTCTCTTAAGCACAGAGCTTTTAAATCTTGATTTGAGCTGGGCACATAGCTCAGTGGTAGTGTACTTTCCTAGTGTGCATGAAGTCCTGGGTTCAATTTCCAGCATTTGGAAGGGAGGAGTAAGGAAGGGAGGGCAAATCTTGACTTGGGTTTAATGTACACATTCACACGTGAACTTTAGAAGCTGTATACATATCTGAACAGTTTAATATATACAGTTTACACCTCAGTAATAACAGAAACAATGACAACAGACTTACACTCCCAACAACTCCGTTTGCCTGCTTCTGCTTCTGTTGTTTTGCCTGAGGTAAGGGCACAGCAGTGGGCTTTTTTTTTAAAGGCTTCTTTTTCTTGGACTTGGGCATTTTCTTGGGACCTTTGCTCTTCTGTTGCCATCCTCCTTTTGTCTTGTTCTTGTTGGCATCACTCTGCTGCAAACCATATGCAACTATTAAGTCTTAACAGTCATTTTTAGAAGGAACTGATGAAAATGTGTGTTTTCATAAACTGTACTATATGCCCCGCAGTAATATAAGTCAACCAAAGAAGTACATAGAACATCTCTTCATTAAGAAGGTAAGAAAACTCGAGTTGTTACCCCATCTTCCACAGGCTGTTCCTCAGCAGCGCAGATGGACTGTTCCTTTTCAAATACTTCCTAGAGGCAATAAGAACAAACAGTATCAGTCCATGTTTGTCTTTCAGATAAAACACAGACTCTTTCAAAATGTCTATCCATAAAGGTTTTGTTAATTAGTTGTAATTGAGAGGGTGAATAGGCTTGGCAGTTGTAGGTCTGTACATATGCAGGGAGCAACAGTCTGAAGTACCTAATACTGTCAAAAATAGACTTTGAAAAGTACAGTCTACTAAATTAACAAATTCAATGACTTAATATAGGCAAATTCATTATAAAGTCAAAAATATTTAATTTAAAAGTTCATTTTATTCTAATAGCAATCAAGCAAGAATATTTTAATGAGAATTTGAATACATCATATTATTCTAATTTTCACCTTCAAGGGACCACTGTAAGTTTATTATTATCAGTGGATTACCAAGAAAATCCATACATATATCTTAAAAACATATCTACTAACCATACAATTTAATCAGAACCAACACAAAGACTATGAATTTACAATTTAAAGTTCAATTAGAACCTAGTAAGATGCATACTGGAAACTGACAAGTGGTACAGGTTGTGCTTAAGAAATGTCTTGGAATTACTACATCCAATAAATGAAAACCAGCCAGCTCTACGAGAGACAGGCTGGCCTAGGAGGTCAATAAGCTGGCATCATCACTGTATTTGGTTTCATGGTTTTGACAGGGTCTCATCATGTAATCCAGTTGCCTTGTATTCACAATCCCCCTGCCTCAGCTTACTTAAATGTCTGCTGCTTTAAATACTTCGTCCAAAATAATTGAAAAAGCAGCCAGGCGTTGGTGGCACATGCCTTTGATTCCCAGCACTCAGGAGGCAGAGGCAGAGGCAGAGGCAGAGGCAGGCGGATATCTGTGAGTTCAAGGCCAGCCTGGTCTACAGAGTGAGTGCCAGGATAGGCTCCAAAGCTACAGAGAAACCCCGTCTCTAACACCCCCCCCCCCCAAAAAGCATATTTTGTAGTTCTACGTCTTAAACCAATTATGGCACTGGTCTAGAGTGCCTAAGAGGCACCTTTTTTTTTTATCTTGAGTCAAAAATTACACAAATACTTCCTTACCACTTAATATCAGGAAGCTGAGCCAAAAGCAACAGACAGTGTAGACTACATAACAAGACCCTGTCTCAAACATAAAACAAAGCAAAAATTGAGCCAGGAGGGTGGTCCAGTCAGGGAAGTACTAGCCACACAAGCATAAGGACCTGAGTGTGATCCCCTGGAACCCATGTTTAAAAGGTAGGGGTGGGGGCCTAGGAAGGTATCTCAGTAGTTTAGAGTACTTGTTGCTCTCGAAAGAACCTGGGTTCAATAACAAGCACCCATACTGTAGCTCGCAACCATCCATAAGTACAGTTCCAGGGCATCCAATGCCCTCTTCTCACTCACATGGTGGATATGTATACCGACAGGCAAAACATTCGTATATACAAAATGACTGAATTTAAAAAAAAAATAAAAAATAAAGGTAGGCATCCTGGACAGCATGTGCTTATAATTCCAGTACTATGGAGATAGAGACAAGTGGATTTCTGGAACTAGCTGGCCAGGAAGCCTCACTAAATTGGCAAACACAAGGCTAATGGGAGACACCATCTCAAAAAAACAGCACCGCACCATCAGATTTTGACTTAAAGCCTCTACACACATGAATATGCACTCAAATATGCAAACACAAGTGCATTCACACAAACCAACAAATAGACAAATAAACCTCCAAAATAATAAATATATGTAACTAAATAATACAAATAAGCTACTTACAGCCATTGTCTGCCTCGTCAATTTAACCAAGACCGTAACTAGGGATCCTACTGTGATGTTGTTGCTGTCCTCATCATCCAATACTGTAAGACAGGAGGAACAGAGCAAAATATAAAAAAACAAGTCTCAAGTCAATGCAAACAGCAATATGTAACGTGCCCAAAACAATTTGGTACTGTAGTATTTGGAAAGTATTATGTTTTAAGCTTATTAAAAGTTACTTATTGATTATCCTGTAAAACCCTCTACATGCCTTCAACAACTGCTTCATTTAAGCCTTAAAATACTTTTATGATGTATTTTCCACTTTAAGAAACCAAGGTTCATTCACACCTGTAGCGGCCCTGCCAAATTTCAAAACCAACTCTGCAGACACTAATTTTACTTCTCTGACCAATGTCTGACTGTGAGACTAAAATAATGAAAACTAATGTCCCAAATGACCTTAAACATCTAAAAAGACAATGTTCAAAGCAGTAACTTCAACATATTTTCTTTGCAGTAAAAAGCTTTTTTTTAAGTGTTAGCTTTGGAAAGACATATTAAACTGGAACAACAGACAGAAGATTAGTGTTGCCTGTGTGCAAGGATGACATGCAAACTCATGTAGAGTTCCATATTTTTAAGAGAGACTACTTACTGCTCAGCATGTGCTGTGGTTTGAAAGAAGATGGTCCCCACAGGTTCATATTTGAATGTTTGGTCCCCAGTTGGTAGAACTGTTTTAAGAAGGAATAGGAGGTGTGGCATTGTTGGAAGAGGTGTGTCACTGGAAGTGTGCTTTGAGGTTTCAAAAGCCCACATGAGGTCCAGTCTTGCATGCTCTCTCTGTACCTCCAACTCACAGATCAGGATGTAATCTTTCAACTACTGCTCTACTGCCATGCCCGCCTGCCTGCCTGCCTGCTGTCAGGCTCCTTGCCATGATGGCCACGGACTCACCATCTGTAACTAAGTCCCAATTAAATGCTTTCTTTTCTAAGTTGTCCTGGTCCTGGTCTCTTCACAGCAATAGAAAAGTAACTAAGAAAGCAGAAAAGTCGGTAAAGTGCTTGCTCTGAACTTGAACTGTCAGCACCCATAGGAAAAGCCAGGCATGTAAAGTAGGGGTAATACCAGCATTGCAGGGTGGAGACCAGTGGAATATGAGAGCTAGCTGGCTGCCCAGTCTAGCTCAGTGAGAGAGCCTACTTCAATGCAACAGGGAAAAGAGCAATAGAGAAAGCCACTGAACACCCCGCTGTAGTCTCTGCATGCTTACACATCCATATTATATGCATGCAACACACACACATACACCTTCCTCTACACACAAAAATACTGCTGCCAATAACACTAAAGCTTTATAATAGGTATTAAATTAATAAATACCAATTGTTCGTGGCTATACATATTTATTATGTACAAAATATATAGTATGCAGTAAGACTATTGTGGAAACACTTATTTTTATAATGTACCTCTAAATTTGAAATTATTTCAAAACAGAAAGTTGTGGGAATTTTCTTTGGTAGGCCAGGTATGGTGATCAATCCTGTAAACCCAGCATAAAAGAGAAAGAGGCAGAACGATTGCTGAGGGTTTAGGGCTATCATGAACTACAAAATAAGATCCGATCTCAAAACCAACCACCAAATAAAAAACAAGAACAGAAAAAAGAGTATTTCTTTTGTAATAGATATTACTAAACAGAGTTGCACGTGCAGTCATTTAATTTTGCCATAGAGCCCCATACACTACAATATAATAAAAACTAAAACTTCTCAAGAACACTGTAGTGGTAACTTGACAGGGGAAGAGTTAACTAAGGTGGGAAGGTTGGTGCTCAGTGTGGATAGCTCACTCCTCTCTGGGCCAGGGTAATGGTCTGCACTGACTAAGGAGAAAGATAGCTGGGCAGTAGCATTCATTTCTCTGCTCCCTGACTGCAGATGCAATGTGTCCTGCTGCCTTGTGTTCCTGCCACCAAGACTTCCAGCAAGATGGACTGTACCTCTCAAACCCTTAAACCACTTGCAAGGTATTTTGTCAAAGCAATAAAAAAGATAATTACTGTTCATACCTTCTACTCCAATGATATTAATTCATTTTTCTACAAATTTTATCTGTAAGTAATTTCTTCAATGAGAATTTTTGTTTTCACTATTTTCTAAGTTTGTGCCTAGCTTACAGATTTAGTTCAGAAATACTGTACTGGCCTTTATTATATATACACCAACATATGGAAAACAGAAGTCTCTAACAACTTATAACTGCTAACTCTATTACTAGTTATGAGGTACAACAGTATGGCTCAAGAAAGGGTAGACTGTCCTTTCTTCACCTTGAAATTAAAAGCCCCTGCTATCATGAGCTCATTTCTCATTCTGCAGTACCTGTGACATCTACTGCATCAGTGTGTACACATATTTAGTGTTTTAAAGTGGGGCAGGGGCTGCCATGAGATGCTACGTGGCCTCTAGTGATAAAGGGAAAACAACTATGTTAATGAACTCTTGTTGTGGAATATTAGCTTAAGATGCATTACATTCTTTTATCCTGTGGAATATTTGTTTAGTGATGCAAAGATGTTTTGCATTCTTTTATTCTGTAAAACTGAGTGACTGTGCCTGTCTAAAACACCTTATTGGTCTAATAAAAAGCTGAATAGCCAGAAGCTAGGCAGGAGAGAGATAGGCAGGGCTGCCAGGCAAAGGGGGTGGGGGGAGGAGAAGAAAGAGGAGGAGGAGGAGGAAGAGGAGGAGAGAAGGGTGCCAGGGGCCAGTCACCCAACTAGATACAGAGTAAGAAGGAAAGAAGGAGATATAGAATAAAGAAAGGTAAAAGCCCTGTGGGGGACTGAATATCCCTGTTATGGAATATTCTGGGTTCCAGGCCCTGGCCACATAAACAGCGTTGGCTCGAGTCGCCATTGTATTGTTAATTAACACCAGGCTGTAACTGTTTACCTGGCCTGAGGGTAATATGCCTCTTATTTGCATCTGTATGTGCGAATAGGCCCTCACCAGGGCGGAGGGGCTGGTGGTATGGGAGAGAGAGAACAAAGGAGAAATGGTTACCTCGTGGTACTAGAAAGATGGCTAATAAAAAAATAGCTCTAGTTCCAAAACATGGAACTGAGAGCTCTCTAAAGATGACAAGATGCCTGTGTTTGGTCTTTATCGTCGTTGCGTTCCAAGAAGCTTCCAGGTTCACACATCCCCACTCAGGTAGAACCTCATGGCTGTCGTGGGTTAAAGCTGAGACAAGCCGGGTCTCGACAAAGCCCAGAGGCAAAAGCAAAGCTGGCTAAAAACAAGCCAAGCTAAGGCCGGGCATTTATAAATAAGAATTAAGTCTCTGTGTATTTACTTGGGAGCTGGGTGGTGGGTCCCCAAAGAGCAAAGAGTAAAACAAACAAACAAAAACAAAAATAAAAAAACAAACACAAAAGAAAAAACCCAACTACACTTACTTTCTTGAAAATAAACCTCTTCAAACATTTTTGTCTAAGCATGTATGTTTTACAATGATTGATTATAACAAAGATTATCTCTTAAGTCCCAAATCAGATTCGATTAAAAAACTAAACCCTAAATGTAGTTTGTAAAGACATTTTTATTTTACATGTATGTGTGAGTAACTGCAGGTATGCATGTGTACAACATGTGAGGCTGGTGACCAAGGAGTTATAAGTGGACATGAGCGGTGGCGCACGCCTGTAGTCCCAGCTACTCGGGAGGCTGAGACAGAAGGATCGCTTGAGTCCAGGAGTTCTGGGCTGTAGTGCGCTATGCCGATCGGGTGTCCGCATCAATATGGTGACCTCCTGGGAGCGGGGAGCCACCAGGTTGCCTAAGGAGGGGTGAAAGACCCGAGCTAACATGGGGTTAACTCGTTAAATTACAATAAAGCCTCGTGCAGTTTGCAGCAAGCTCTCGAATCCGCCTGGTGATTGGGGTGACGTGGCCTGGGACCCCGGATACTTGAGTTTTCGGGGGTCTAACACTACCAGGTAGGATAGGAGCTGTGAATCGAATCTGGTCCTCTGCAAAAGCAGCAAGTGGTTTTTGGGTTTCTGGTTTTGTTTTTGTTGTTTTGAGACAGGGTTTCTCTGTGTAGTTCTGGCTATCATCCTGGAAATTGCTCTGTAGACCAGCCTGGCCTCAAACTCAGAGAGATCTGCCTACCTCTATCTCCAGAGTGCTGGTGTTAAAGGTATGCACCACCACTACCTAGCACAGCAGGTGCTTTTAACCTCTGAGGCATCTCTCCAGCCCCTAAATGCAGCATTTAGATTAGTGATCTTAATGTCTAAAAACTCAACAATCTAAAAGGAAACTCCCAAATCCCAGAAAAAGTTGTCTATATGCAAATGTCCTATAGGCTAGGCAAACTGAAACCAGAGGACACTGTTTGCTTCCCTGTCCCTAGCATCCCAATTTTAGGAAATCATTTACTTCTCATTTACATCAGAATTCCAATTCAGTAAGGCAAAGTGCCTTCACCACAAATCTCCAGATGCCAGTAAAAGTACACAGCATTCAATGTTTCTTACATGAATATAAGGCAAAATTTCTGTCATCACATAACACTAAGCATCTATTATGTCGTTTTTAATACTATACCTCAACTAGATGATGAACTCCTTAAAACACAGAAACCATTCCTAACATGTTCCTGCATTCTTGGTACCTAGAAAAAGTGTTCTCTCAACAATGAACTGGTGAGTGTTACAATTCAGAACTACATCACAGACATAATAACAAACAATCTGTAACTCTGGTTCAAAACACTACGCTACTAAAATGGTGACAGGCAATTATGTAGGTAGAAAGTGTTTTCACTTAAAATAGATATAAAGACAGAGATGGAAAAACACATGAAACACAGGCAGGGTGATTTTCTTTCTTTCTTGGAGACAGGGTTTCTCTGTGTGACAGTCCCAGTTGTCCTAGAACTCAATCTGTAGACCAGGCTGGCCTCGAACTAAGAGATTGGACTGACTCTGTCACCCAAGTGCTGGGAATAAAGGCCCCCACCACCTGGCTTTATTTCTTTTTTTCTTTTTTTTTTTTTTGGTAATTTTCCAAGCTTACTATAGATAAATGTTAATTTCATCACTAAATAACTATTTCTTTTAACAATATATTCAAAATACCTCCTCCTGTCATCATACTTAAACACGTTTCCCATTCTTCGGAAAGTTAAGCAATTCCAAGAGTGTACCAGATCTCTAAGGAAAAAGCACTGAAGGAGAAGCTCATGATGTTAAAGTGGGAGAGCTGCAAATGGATCCTGATGCAGGATTTCAGCCCCAATACTAGGTTACAACTAGTATTTTAAATCAATTTAAGAAAAGACCACATAGCATAGCCAGGATTAAGAGAAGAATGGCAGCCCATGACATGAACAATAAAGCAAGAACCATAGGAAGAGGGTGCATTCTATACTCTAAGCATGACTGCCTGCCCAGCTCCATGTGTGAAGAATTCAACTAAGGTTAAATCTTTCATATCCTCATTGAGAACTAATTTCTAATTATAGGTGATTGATACACAAAAAGAAAATCCAGAATGTTCAATTATAAAACAGTATCCTTGTACTTACCATAACTGTAACAAACATAAAAGCTGGATTTTAACCAGAAAATTACAGTTCTGCAAAGTTCAACTACAAATGACATTATTAAATTGTTTTAAAAGCAGACACAGTGGTCCATGGCTGTGTTGTAGAATATTATCTTAAGATGTTGTGTATTTATTTATGCTGTGGAACATTTGTTTAATGATGCAAAGATCTGTTGCATTCTTTTATGTTGCATTTGTTTAACTCTGTGAAGCTGTGTTACTCTGCCTAAAACACCTGATTGGTCTAATAAAGAGCTGAAGGGCCAACAGAGAGGCAGAATAAAGGATAGGCAGGGCTGGCAGGCAGAGAGAATAACTAGGAGAAATCTCGGAAGAGAAGATCAAGGAGGAAGGAAGAGGACTCCAGGGGCCAGTCACCCAGCTACACAGCAAGCCACAGAGTAAAAGGTAAAGAAAGGTATACAGGATAAAGATAAAAGCCCAGAGGCAAAAGATAGATGGATAATTTAAATTAAGAAAAACTGGCAAAGGGAACAGAAAGGTTGAGTTGGGGAAAGAATAGAGGAGAGCAAGATAAGAGATACCATAATAGAGGGAGACATTATAGGTTTAAAGAGAAATCAGGCACTAGGGTAATGTCCGGAGATCTACAAGGATGACACCAACTAACAATCTAACCAAGAGAGGAGAGGCTACCTTAAATGCCCTCCCCTGATAATGAGATTGAAGACTACTTATATGCCATCCTATAGCCTTCATCCAGAAGCTGGTGGAAGTAGAAGCAGACACCCACAGCTAAACATTGAACTGAACTGGAATCTAGTTGCAGAGGAGAAGTGATGAGCAAATGGGTCCAGACCAGACTGGTGAAACCCACAGAAGCAGCTGACCTGACAAGGGAGAGTTCTTGGTCCCCAGACTGATAGCTGGGAAACTAGCACTGGACTGATCCAGACCCCATGAACGTGGGTGTCAGTGAGGAGGCCTGGGCAATCTATGGGGCCCTTGTAGTAGATCAGTACTTATCCCTAGCATAGGAATAACTTTAGGAGCCCATTCCACATAGAGGGATACTCCTTGAGCCTAGACACACGGGGGTGGGCCCAGGCCCTATCACAAAGAATATGACAGACTCTGAAGACCCCCCTATGGAAGGCCTCACCCTCCCTGGGGAGCAGAAAGGGTATGGGATAGGTAGGGCGTTAGTGGGGGCGGGGGGCAGAGGGGGCAGAGAGGAGGAGGGGAGGGAGAGAGAACTGAAATTGGCATGTAAAACAATCTTATTTCTAATTCAAATTTTAAAAAATGGAGGAAAAAGAAAAACCGGCAAAAAAAAAAAAAAAAAAAAAAAAAAAACCAAAACGCAAGTTAAGGTAAGAGAAAGTCTCTGTGGGTGTATTCATTTGGGAGCTGGATGGCAGGCCCCTCAAAGAGCAAAAAGTGAAGAGTAAGAAGAACAACTAACAATGACTGTAAAATCAACACCTGTAAAGCAGAGGCAAGATTCCTCCAAGTTTGAAGAAGCCTGGACTACATAGTAAAGGCCCGCTAGACAGGACAATGTAGTGAGATGGAGGGAGGAAGGAAAGAATGAATTTGAGTCAAATAAATGAGACCAAATCACCGAATGTGCAACAAGGGAAGCTCCCACTTACCCTGTGACTTAATGTCCATGGTCACATATGGAAAACTCCCAAGGACCGCCATGACCTCTTCATATTTATCATCTTCAAGGAAGTGCAACAGACTATGACGATCTGATTCTTTTAAACTGACCAAATCCTGGATAGTTTTAATTTTGTACTAAAAAAAAAAGCAACCAATAAAATTTTTCATAAAATGAAAACTAATGGCATGCTGACCAAAACAAAATCTAGCAACTTCAGAAAAAAGTTAACATTATGGACATTTCAGAGCAAAACAACTAAAACTAAGGTTGTTTGGGTATAAATTCATTACAGGCTTTTTTTTTTTTAAATCAGAAAAAAAAACAGAGTACAAAATTTTTTTTAAAAAAGTTTTTTTTTTTTTTTTTTTTTTTTTTTTTTGGTTTTTTGAGACAGGGTTTCTCTGTGTAATTTTGGAGCTTATCCTGGCACTCGATCTATATAGACCAGGCTGGCCTTAATCTCACAGAGATTCACCTGCCTCTGCCTCCCAAGTGCTGGGATTAAAAGTGTGCGCCATCAACGCCGGCACAAAAAAAAGTTCATATAGAATACTGACTCAAGCAACAACTACTGTCCTAAATTTATCTATTTTCAGATTTAGGAATAAGAACCTACCAAGTACAGGTGGCCTCTAAAGGCTCCACTATACAGTAAGTTAAATTAATTTAAATTAATTGAAATTTAATCTGAGCACTAGATATTTAATTTTATTTTTGCAGAGATTAAATCATGAAGCAGATAGAATTTCAACTTCAGGATTCTGTTGTTTCAAATTATTACTTAACATTGATAAAATTTATAATGGCAATATGATTAAAAGACAGAGGGCTTGGATACAGATTTCTTATACAGTTATTACCTTCAATACCACCAAATCCAAAGCCTATCTTCTACTATATACAAAGTAACTTTTTTCTTTTTGTTTTCTTGAAACCAGGTCTCACTGTGTGGCCCAGGCTAGCCTCATGTTCACTACTTACCCTAGGCTTCAAATTTACCACAGCCTTCCTGCCTCAGCCTCCCAGAGTGCTGAGTAAGGCTCATACTACCACACCCAAAAAGTCATGTTTAAAATTTACCAGGATTATAATTTCAGTTTCCAAACTTTTCATTTCAACATACTCAAGTCTTTACAATATTTTCTAAAAAAGAAATGATCTTGACTTAATCAAAGTATCCCCCCACCCTCCACAACTCCCTACTCCGCCCCCCTCAGAACCCAGGGTCTTGTGCATACCAAGCAAGCACGCTAACCCCTGAGCTTCATCACCAGTCCACCAACATTATTTTTGTGAATGCTTCATTTATTTTTGTTCATATTCAACTACAACAATTGCCCAACCTTTAAGTCAAAAACAAAATAAAAAGTGGATGATACATTCTTACTTGGTACATACATTTTTGCAATGTAAAAATAAAATATTAATCGCTAAAATTCACTCAATATAAAACAGTAATTTTATAATAGTAAAATATTATAAAACTACCTAATTAAGAAATACTAATAAAAATGATATTGTTAAGTCTAAGAAATCCACAGTAATCAGTCTGGAAAACTTTATTCACATTGCCTTATGATACAACAAGTTGCTACACTCTGACCAGAAAACAGTCAACAAACCTTTTTATGGTTCGAAACTCTCCTAAGATTGTCCTCCTCTATGTGAGGGAGCTGCAGAAGGGGAGACTTAAACTGCTGGAGGCCTTGGACAGCCATCTGGGAAAGCTTCATACAGTTTTCTAAGGATGCCAAAGTTGGAGCACGAAACTCCCTTTCTTAGAAAGAATAGGAAAAAAAGAAACAAAAAGGCTGTACTTTTTACACTTTCATTACAAGGAATAAAATCACAGTAAAAATTCAAGATCAGGATATTGATTTTTCATTTAGAAACTACTGAAAAATATGTTAAAAATGTTAAACTTGGTCAAATGTTTATTACTCAGCAACAGCCACTAATTTAACAAAGTCTCTGTATCAACTCCAATAATGGTAAAATATCAGGCACTATCAGTAGCAAGTACCATGACGTGATGGAAAACACCTGTAACCCCAGCACTCAAGTGGCAATCCTAACACTCACAAGGCTGTGGCAAGGGGACAATGCTTCCAGGACCAGCCTCGGCAGTGCAGTCAGATGCTGCCACAAACACAAATCCCCAAGCGTCCAAACTGGACACACTGGAGCATAGCAGAAACCTTGTCGAGTAAGAAGCTAAGGCAGGTCTGGCTACAAAGCAAGACCCTATCTCAAAAATAAAAGAATACTATTTTGTGTTTTTTAAATCTATTTTTATTTTTACTTTTTGAAGGCAGCAATGTCAAACTAGACCCATGCCTCAGCCTAACAAGTGCTGAGATTACAGGTATAATCCATGCCTTGCTGAAATCCTTTTTATTTACAAACTCCAACAACGTAAATAAGTAAGGAGATATTATCAATATTCCAAATGTACTGTAACATGTACTGTAACATTGTAAAGAACTAAAATCACCCACAACTATAGGCAGTCTCCTTTTCCACTAACAAGCCCAAAATTCCTTTTCTTCTCTTCTCTCTCTCACACACACACACTACACATTATGCCAATTAAGGAATTATTTCAAACTCACTGTTAAAATACAAAATAACTCAAAAGTACTCAGAGGAAAGAAAAAATTTTAGTCACTAAAAATAAAACAATGAAAAGAATGAGAAAATTATGAGCAAATCTGAGAAACCTGACTGACCCTTATACTTAAATACTCACAAAGCTTTAAACTGTAAGTATACCAAGCAAATGGTTACAGGAAAAAGTCCAAATTAATTACATTTTCTCCTCACCTTCACGGCTCCTGGCCATGATTATTAGCTGGCAGATTACATTAACCATTTCTTGAAGCAGAGCAGGACATTTTTTCAGCATGAACTGTTGATCTGGGGGAAGGGGGGGGGGGAAAGAATCCTGAAATAAGCCATTGTGACCTTACACTGAAAACACTTTTCCCATTTGAAGGCCAAGGCTAACATAAATGTCCTGGCCCTTAAATATTTCAGATAGTTTCAGAATTTTAATGTTTGAAAGAATGTTCCTCCTCAAAATCATTGATTTGAGATGCCATTATTAATACAAGATGTAGCAAAATGAAAAATTTAACATAATTGTGTAATTATGTTAATTAATTGTATAATTATTATAACCATTCCTTATTTTCTTTAAAAACAGTCCTAATCATAAATTCAGTTCTAATCTTTCTGTCTTTGAGAACGTTCTGCTTGTGCTGTTAAGTTCCTATAAATGTAGGTCAATACAAAGGCAATGAACGAGAATAAATTCAACTAAACACAGAAAAAGAGGAAATTAATTAAGGGGGGTGACTAAGCTTGTAAAAGTGCTTGTGGTGCAAGCCTGACCACCTCAGTCCAATCTCCAGAAACAAACAAGCAAAAACAATGGGTTGGCAAAATGGCTCTTCCAGAGGACCTAGGTTCAAATCCTAGCACTCACATGGTGACTGACTAACAGCAGTCTGTAACCATAGGCCCAGGGGGTCAAATACCCTATTCTGGCCTTCTCAGCACTGAACACATGTGATACACGACACTACTGCAGGTAAAATGCCCATATACATCACAATAAAAATAAATTAAAAAATTCTAACCGGCTAGGAATGTAGTTAGATGACAGAGTATATGCACAGCACATGTCAGGTCCTGGGTTCAAATACCAGCAATACAGAAAAATAAATGCTATTGGATCATCATCATCATCACTATCACCCACTTGAAGGGCTGGAAGGACACCTCAGAAGTTAAGAGCACTAGCTGCTCTTCCAGATGACTTGAATTCAACTTCCAATACCCACACAGTGGCTCACACCACTTGTAATTGCAGTTACAAGGAACCCAAGACCCTCATCAGGCCTATGTGGTAGCACTAAGTACCAAATGTCTTGATTTCATTTAGAAAGAACATTTATTTTTTAGGATGCCAAGTTACAGCTAAAAGATGACATTCATATCAATGATCTCTCTGGGAACACTTGCATCTCAACCACGGCCTTTGTTTTAAAGAATAGAGATTTCAAACACTTATGAACCTTTAAGTAAAAAAAAAAATCAAACGTACTTTTCTGTAACTACTACTGAGAAAAGTGGGGAGGATATTGTCCCTCTAAAAAGCTTTCAAGTTCTTTAGTCAAGTATCCCTAGGAACCAGACATGGTGATGCACATCTATAATCTCAGTCCACAGGAGGCTGAAGAAGGGTTTCCAGCTTGAGTCCAGCCTGAGCAACAGAGCAAGTTCAAGGACAGCTTAAGAGACATAACTGAAACTCTGTCTCAAAAGGTAAGCAAAGCCATTTAAGAAATTCTTTTGTTATTAAACATTTTCATACAGAATATTCTGACTTTGAAATAATAATTTTAACATTTGCCAAAGCAGCTGATGTAGACTTTCAAATTATTTGTAATTATACACATAGATATTTTTTAATGAAATATAAAGCAACTATTTGAACAACAACAACAACAAAAAAAACAAAACATCTTCTAAACCCTGAATCACCAACACTACTTACACCTGTTGCTTTGGTCCCATTAAAACTCTTTAAAATAGAGTCACAAATACCTTCTTCCAGGGTCTCAGGAATTTTCATTCTAGCAAGATGAGACAGTAAAAGAACTCTGGCCTTCAGGCTATATGGACAGGTAAGTGGAGGCTCATTCTTCTTTAAATTTATGCTGCCAATTTCTCTGATTAGCTAAGGTAAACAAAGTAATTATTCAGAAACATATCATGAATTATTCACTCTTGTACTTTATTGCTCATCCAGAAATTTATAAGATCAGCCTAACCTGTGGTATTAAAATATTATCTGTTGGCCTGCTTGTAGCATCTTTATTATATTGAGGATCAAATTCAGAAGCTCCAGCTAAAACCATGATGAGACCTATGGAAATAAAAATATAATGGTAAATAAATATTTGCTTATCTATTAAATTTCTCTTTTTGGGAAATCTCCCTTAACACTAAAGCACCTTTCTAATGCACAACGAAATGCTGAAAGTCATCTGGCCTCCACTGATGACAAGTAAATTAGTATCTCCCTCTAACACGAAAGAAACTATACTTTTTAAAATTATTGCCTATCCCAAGTAAGTGTAAGTGTTCATCAAATTAAGAGTACAAAAGGACTGGAAAAATTAAGGTCAGTTATAACAGCATGTTTCTATACTAAGCTTGTGTTCCATGGAAGCCTACTAGAGAGCACTAATATTTCATGTGATGTTAGAATGTTGCATGTAAAAGAGTGCCCTTCAGTTAAGTAAGGCTGGAAACAGTGAATTACCAAGAGTGAGAGATTCTCCTTATTCCATGACTTCTCAGAATATCAAGTAAACAAAAATTCTGGAATCTTGGAGAGTTTTATGGAAATGCACATGATGTCCTGCCACATGTATTATTATTCTAAAAGATCTATAAGGTCAGACACTACAACCATCAATTTCAGCCTAACCATGAATCTTACCTTACCTTACCTTTAATACAGAGGAAAAAACATATGTGATAATAAGCAAAAGGTGGGACTACAGATGCTCAAGAGTAGGGACCACAGTTCTGTAGCTTCCTGGCTAAATGACCTGGGCAACAGTCTTCACATTTCTCCTTGTACGTTAGTTTCTTTAGATGTGCTCAACACACAGCAGGTGCAATAAATGTGTGACCTACTACTACGCCCTCCCCCCAAAATAATAATAATAATAATAATAATAATAATAATTATTATTATTATTGAGACAAGGTCTCACTATATAACTTTGGCTAGAACTCAGTATGTAGACCAGTCTGGCCTGGAAGTCATAAAGATCTGCCTGCCCTGGCCTCTCAAGTGCTGGGGTTAAAAGCATGCACCACCATACCAGGCTCAAATAATTTCATGTGGGGGAAAAAAGTAACTGTCCAAAGACAACTGAAGAAAATATAAATTAGTCCACCAGCTAAAAAATGCTTTATGACAAAATTACATGAGACTAAGTAACACTCCCAGAAATCAGTATCCCATGGGCAAAACAAAACACACAAACCATTATTATAAGGAAGTTTCTATACAAACACTTCAATCAAACATAAGAGTAGTATGTATGCACAACAGAAAGTAATACTCATTCTTTTCTATAGCCTATATTCACTATACATAGTGAAGGGGTTCACAGACATTTCTGTTCAATTATATCATTATTTTGACCATATCTGCCCCTCCTCTTCCAGCCAGTATTCTTCCTTTTTCCAGACAGTCTTGCGTCAACTTCCATGACATAAATGTATGTATGGGTGTATACATACATATATTTATTATTTTATAGGTATACATAAAAACCTAGGACCTACTTGAAAGAAATGCAATATTTGTTTTGACTCTTATTAATTCACATGATATAGTTATCTCCTGTTTAATCAATTTTCCTGAAACTTCCCTAAGTGCACTCTTCCTATGGCTGAATTAAAAAAATAAAAAAATGATGGTTGCTATATATATTATGTCTTCCTTAACCATTTATTGACAGACATTTGGGCATATTCTACAGGTTGGCAATTGTGTGCAATGCCACAGTAAGCACAGATGTGGAGGTATCTGACTTAGCTTCCTTTTGGTATATTCCCAGAGGTGGTATAGCTTATCACACAGTAATTTTATTTAAGGATTTTTGAGTAATCTTCATGTATAGTGGATGAACTAACTTACATTTTCACCAGCAACTGCATTCTTACCAGCTTTTGTTAATTGTTTTCTTATTAACAGCAAATCTGACTAGAGTAAGATAGAATTCCTCTTCCTTTTAAAACACTGAATCGCTGGCTGGCCTGGAACTCACTATATAGACCAAGCTGGCATCAAACTTGTAGCAATTCTCCTACCTCACACCAGGTTTTTTAATTCTTTATTCATTGTAGAAATTCATCCTCTCTTAGTTGTTTAGCTACCAAACATTTTCTCCATCTTGTAGGCCATCTCCTTACTCATTTAATTGTTGCCTTTGCTATGCAGAAACTTGGTAATTTTATACAATTTCATTAATGACATAAACTAGTCATCTGGGAAGAGGAAACATTAACTGAGGAAATGCCTAGAACAGACTGGCTTGTGGGCATGTCTGTGGGACATTTTCTTGATGCTGATGGAGGAGGTACCACTCCTGGGCAGGTGGGCCTAGGATGCATAAAAAAGTCACTGAATGTGAGGCTTTAGCAATGGTCATCTTGGCTTCTGATTCAATATGATGAACTACAAGAGTTAAGAAATATATAGCAATATATAAATGATTCAGAAAGCAATGCAACAAACAGCAGCTACTTCGGTTTACTTACGTTTCATATCCATATTTCGAGTTTTATAAACAAAGTATGTATAAATCTGCGTTGTACGTATTAGAATCTGGTCTCCACTATATCGTATTGACCGATACCACCAAGAGCCCTAAACACAATAAAATTGAACAAGATATAAAGCATGAAAAATGATAAATATTAAGCTTGAGGCAACACAATGATTTCTGTGAATTTTTCAAAGATTTACTAAGAGCAATGACATGTTTGAGCTTGTTCCATATTTCTAATAATTTATTTAACAAAGACTTACATTGTCAGACACATAAACACCAACACAAATCATTAGGCATGATTAAAATGCGTTAGGTTTTAGGCAGAAACTGTTTAAAATATAAAACAAGAATAAAACCACCCATTTCTATAAGCAATTAAAGTGATTTCTAACACAAAATTTTCTAATCAACATTTGTAAGTATAGGAGCCACTTATTGATGACATATTTTCATTCATGTTTTCACAAGATTGAATCGTACACAACAATCCTAAGAAGCGGTCAAGACAGATATATAACAGGACTCATGGAACCACACAAACTCCAGGATCAAAAAGAACACGAGGCACAAAGAAATGAACACTATGAAAACTATGAACTTTCTGGTAGTTCTGCATTATAGTACATTATTTTTTAAAATGAGGCAGCTGGGATATACCTTAGTGGCTAAGACCATGTACTGTTCTTAGGAAGAACACATGGTCTGTTCCCATCACCCACATCAACTAGCTCATACGCACTCCAGCTCCAGGGGATCCAATACGCTCTTCTGAACTCCTTGTACACCTACTCTCAAGTACATATACCCTACATACACATACATAAAAACAAAAAGTGAAAACAGGCTGGGCATGGTGGTGCCTTTAATCCCAGCAATCAGGAAGCAGAGGTAGACGAGTCTGAGGACAACCTGGACTGCCTATCAAGTTCCAGGCCAACTAGAGTTAGATAATAAGACCCTGTTTCAAACAACAACAAAAACAGTATCTTTAAAAACATGAGGTTGAATCAATTAAATTCTAATAATCAAAATCTTAAGAAGCAACTACCTCCCCGAAAATTAATAAAAAGTGGTAGAACTTACCACAACAACAGGAAGTATAACCATAAACGCCAATCCATACACAAGTAAAACCTAGAATTAAAGAGAGAGAACAGTTATGCCTTGGTCTGGTAAGTTAAAACAATGTTCAGAATTACAAAGAGGACTCACTATTAAAAACACTCTGTTATTGAAGGTACTTGGTTTTTTGCGGACAGCATAGCTGAAGTACAAACATTACAGAGCTTGTCCTAGGTCATACAGGTTAACAGTGTTACATGGAAACTCTAGAGCTTTAGTCTACTATACAAATCACCTTTTAATTTTCTATTTACTGATCTAATATAGATAACTGCAAAAATTCTATAAATTATGCCTTCCTTCCTGTCAAGCATTTTTTATATTTTGCAAGTAGTGCTGTGAAATAAATTATAAGCCCTTTCAAACTAACTCTGGTGCCTAACTACACATGTGCCATTTTATTATTTTTTATCTGATAGTAACTATTGAATTTTCACCTACAGCTTCGTCTGAAATCTGTCAGCTATCTTTCCTTTTTCTATTATTCCTACAGTAACCCTAAGTATGACAGATGACAAGCAGCAAGTATAGATTACCAATTTTAATGTCACAAAATAACTATTTTCAAAACAAAACTATAGCTAAACTGTGTGTATTTGGCTTTTAAGGTTTAAAAAAAGAAGGCTCCTAAGATGAGCAAGATGGCTCAGTAGGCAAAGGCGCCTGCCACCAAGCCGTAACTACCTGAGTTCAGTCCCAGGACCCACACGACAGGAGATAACCAACTCCAGCAAGTTATCCTCTGACCTCCACATACATGCTGTGGTCTGAGCCCCGAGCCCCCCTCCCCCCATAGAAAGGGAGAGAGAGAGGGAGGAGGAGAGACAGAGACAGAGACAGAGACAGACAGACAGACAGACAGACATCTAAAAATAACAAGGAAAAATTAAATTAAAACAGCTCCTAGATCATTACTTTCAGGAAACCTCAAGTAGAAAATCATCAATTTTTAAACTATATGAAGACAATTCCTCATGTTTTAGGGCTGCAGCAGAACAGTGATGGAAGTCTGTCTCATGTCCCTCTGCTTCCTAGTATGGAATAGGTATGTTTCAATTTAACATAAAGTAGCTTAGCTTGAGTAAAGGTGAAAGGTAAATTATAAATTCATCTTAGATAAATATGGCTATCATAAAATCTAATAGTTCTCAAACCAAAAGTAGTACAATACCCAAAAATACTTTCAAAATAAATTAGTAAAACTTGAAGGTTTCAAACTTACATTTAGATGCATTGTTGCTGGATGGTGATGGCACACGCCTCCAGCACTCAGGAGGCAGAGGTAGGCAGATATCTGTGAGTTCAAGGCTAGTCTGATCTACACAGTGAGTTTCAGGACAGACTGGGTTACATAGAGAAACCCTGTCTTGAAAAAAAAAAAATTAAACAACAACAAAACCTAAAATACATTGTCCTAAACCAGCAGTGTAATAATGAGTCCCAATTCTTTTCTCTTGCCATGTAGTGTTCAAAACACAGCAAAAACTTAAATAGCTTGTGTTTCTTTGTAGACACTTCATTACACCTTAATACCTTAATACAGTATATGAAAAAAAAGTATATCAAGAACATCAGAATAGGCCTTATTTAAATGCACTCACCAGAATTGAGTTTTTCTGGTCAACTATCCAAGCTGGCAAGGCAATTCCAAAGCTCGTAGCTGAAATAAAATAAGTAATTTTTCAAAAAACCCTGCCTTCCATTTTATTTATCTATATCTCAAAATTAAGTTCCTTCCCCATTTCCCAAAAAACTTGAAGATGACATTATATTTATTTCCATTATACAAACCTAAAACAAATCATCCAGGCATGTACAACTTTTGAGAGACTGAGGCAGGAGGATCACTGGAAGTTCAAGGTCACCATGGATGACACACTGAGACCCTGTCTCAAAATAAATAAATGTATGCATATATGCTACAAAATAGTATGCATATGAAACTTCATAGTTTTCAATAGGGAAACTTTTCACACATTTTTTTTTCTAGAAAACCCAAACTCTTTCATGCCTTTAATTCAATATAAACAATATGAAAATGCAAGAAATTAGTTTTGCTCATGGTGTGCACACATGTATGCATGTTCATATGTACAGAAATATGTGTACATACATGCAGGTGCCATGCATATGGAGAATGGTTTTTTATTATTTTTCAATTGTAAGTATTGTATGTATGTGTTTGTATCTGTGAATAGGTATGTACACATTGAGTACAAGCACCCTCAGAGACCAAGACCACATCTCCCTGGAACTAGAATTACAGGCAGTTTGGAGCTGCTCAACACAGTGCTGGGAACTGGTCTTTCTTTTTGATTTCAACATATTTTTATTGATTATTTGGGAATTTCACATAATGTACCCCAATCACACACACACTTCCCAATCCTTCCAGGCCTAACCCCCTCATCCTGACCATCCCCCCCCAAAAAGGAGGAGAGGGAGGAGGAGGAGGAGAAGTAGTAATAGCAGTACCAAGTCCAATTTTTGTTGGGAACTGAAGTCTTTTAAAAAGAAAAATCAAGCAAAAAGTAAATGGAGAGGCTGGGAAGACTGATCAGTAGATCAGTAGTTAAGAGCACTTGCTGTCTTTTAGGTTGTGAGCCTAGCCTTTGAGCCATCTCTCCTACCCCAGCTAGCTCATCACTTAAGAACATTTGTTGATCTTGCAGGGAGCCTGGGTTCAGTTCCTAGGAACCACAAAGTGGCTCACAACCATCCATAACTCCAGTTTCAGGGGATCCAACATCCTCTTATCTTACACACACATAAGCAAAACACATAAAATAAATTTGAAATAAAAAAGAGTGCTTGTTGCTCTGTCAGGACTCAGGTTCGGTTCCCGGCCTCACAGGATGGCTAACAATGGCCCCGTAACTCCAGCTCTAGGAAACCTGATGCCCCCCCCTTCTGATCTCTGTTGACACAAACATAAGTTTTATATATATATATATGTATGTATGTATGTATGTATGTATATATATATATATACACACACACACACAAAATGTTTTTGAAAAGTAAAAAGTTCAATTTTACATACACATAAACAGAAAAATCAGTATCCCTCTTATTCTAGTTATTATTTTCATAATATATAATACTACCAACATTTTTATAGTCACCGCACCTTGAGGCCCATCTGGATTTCCAAATTCTTCCCAGTTTTTCCGAGACTCTTCATCTGTTAAACTATATGAAGAAAACAAGGTATCAAAATTAGAAAGCCATAACACAAAAAAGTATTCAAATGTAAAAACTTTATTAGACAGTCAATACCTTTGTTTTTAGATTTCTTTATTTACTTATTTGCTTGTGTGTGTGTGTGTGTGTGTGTGTGTGTCTGTGTATCAAGGTCTAGGAATTAGACCTTGATACAAATTCCTGGTTAGTTCAAGTTTAGCCAATTAAATCAGGGCTATATCCTCTAAGAATGTAAGATTTTAAGTAACTTATTTCCTAAGTCAATTTTCTAAAATTTCTCCAGTGAGCACACATTAATAATTTAAAATACAGGAGTTAATTCCAAAACACTGGCACTCTGCTCTCAAGAAGTAAACATCACTGTAAAACTTCACTGTTGTGGAAAAAAAAGGCTCTTCTAAGCCAAGTGCCAGAAGAACTAGGAAAATAACTTCCACACAAGAACTTTCAGGTCAGGCAATATAAAAGTGATGGAATGATTTAACACCTAAATAAAATGTAAGTCCAGACCTGGCCAATAGCGCAAAGCAGAGAATTTAAATGACTCTATTTCAGATTCCAGTATACATCATAAAAAACACTAGATGAAAATCTCAACTCTTCAACAAACCTGATAATGCTTTGGAAACAAAAAAGATAATAGCCAAACCAATTCCAGGCAGAAAGAACACAGCCAGAAGCATCGTATTACCTAACTTAAAACTACACTACAGAGCCGCAGTGATAATGACAGCATTGTACTGGTACAAAATCAGACATGGAGATCAATGGAACAGAACAGAAAATCAGAAATAAATCCATAGTTGTGAACACCTAAGCTTTGATAAAGGTGTCAAAAACATACACTAAAGGTAAAAAGTCTTTTCATCAAATGGTGCTGGCAAAAAAGGATATAAACCTCAAGAATGAAATTAGACCCCTATCTCTCACCCTGCATGCATGCATATACACAACACACACACACACACACACACACACACACACACACACACACACACAACAAACCAACAAAATCCCCTGAGGAACTTTTGAGTTTGAAGACATACTGATCCAGGGCTACATAGTGAGACCCTACTTTTTGTTTGTTTGTTTTTGTTTTTTTGGGGGGGAGGGGTGGTTAATAAATGTATACATTTCTGGGTATATATATGTGAACAAAACAGCTTTTTTTTTTTCTGAGTTGTGGGAAATCAAACCCTAGGGCTTGTGTATACTTGGCAGGTATTCTACTGAACTCTACTTCAGCCCATAAGGTTCTTAACAATAACAATATATCTTACCTATGTCTACATCTAGGTCAACAAGATAATAATCCAAAAGTTCTCAAAAGATTTTTAGGAAGGTTTGGGAGGCAGAGCAGATGGACAGATACCTTAAGAATCTCTTAACTCAAGCTGGTGAGATGGCTCAGCAGGTAAAGACACTTGCTCCCAAGCCCAGCTCCACACATTTGCAGTGACACACATACATACAAATAAATAAGTAAATAAACAAAAATCTACATCTCAGCAAATAGAGTATCTTAACAATAAAGTAACTAGAAATAATCTATTATAATGAAATTCTGTAAGAATACCAAAATAAAGCACTTAAACAGTTCAAATAGAAAAACACATTGTCAAAACAGGAGAAATGAAGCTGGTTTAACAAAAGCCTCAAAGAGAAAATAAAACTAAAACATATAGCTTCTATTCAGGATGGTCACAAAACTTCTCAGTAAAACTCAGAAATAGTTACTACATTGTGGTGGTTTGAATGAGAACGATCCCTATAAGCTCAAGTATCTACATACTTGTTCTACATACAAAAGACCCAGTGGTCTTTTGGAGAAGGTGTGTCACTGGGGGTGGGCTCTGAGGGTTCAAAAGGTCATTCCAGGCCCCATCTTGTTCTCTCTATCTCAACCCTTCAAATGGGATATAAGCTCCCAGAACCATGCCTGCCTGCCTGCTTGCCTCCATGCTCCTGCCATGATGATCATGGACAAGCCCCCTCAAACTGTGGCCCTGATTAAATACTTTCTTTTATAATCTTGGTCACAGATCTCTTCACACCAAAAACACTTACTAAGATTTAATTAAACTTGGCAAAATCACTTCTCCAAGTGCTAACTCACAACTTGTGGTTTAATTAAACTGCCACTTTAGAGCTGCTGAGTAGGTCCATAAAAGTCAGGTTCAAATATACATGGTTAATATTCAAGAAAACTGTATGACATTCATTTTACTTACTACTTTCTTTAAAAAGTATAACAGGCCCTATGATACTTACGCTGCATAAGCTTTTGCTATCCTCATGAACATAACTTCATCACCTCCTTTATCTGGATGATATTTAAGTGACAACAAGCGATACTGTTTCTTAATTTCTGCTACTGTTGCTCCCTAAAAGGAAAAGCTTTGTTAATATATAAGAACACAATGCAAGAAGAAATAACACTATTTTTGTCTTAACCATGAACTACTCAATATTCTGACAAAAGAAAATAACATTTTCTCCTATACATTTTGTCTCCCAAATTTCATCTGCTATATCTTTTGTTCAATACAGTTATTTTTATCAAGCATTTAACTAATGGCATGCAATATACTACTAGTCACTGACGGTAATGGTGGTGAAACCATATAACTCCACATTTAAATACAAGTGCACTAGCTTTAAATATCAAAAAATAATCAGGAGTAAACTAATGCAGTTAAGTCAAAGATCTGCTGTCTTTATATTCTGAGCAGTATCTCATTGCATCTGTTTGCCAGTGTCCTAATATTAATATTTTAAAAAAGAACTGGCATTGATTCTCAATCTCACTTTTTACCAGTAATTTTGTATCATTTTTATTTCCCTACATCTTTTTATTATACTCTTAGTAGCCATGATGATTACAAAGAAAAAACACACTGGGCTGGAGAGAGAACTTGAGGGGGTGGGGTTGTTAAAGTTCATAAAGCTCTTAGAAATGGTACACAAGTCTAGTTCCCAGCAAGAACAAACTATGGGCAGCTTCAGAGGATCTAGAAACCCTCTGATGGCTTCTGAATTCTCACAAATCCACACTCAGACACACACTTAAAAATAAAACCTTGAAAAATTGTTTAAAAGAAAAAAATCAAATCCAAGAGCTATTATATGCAAATTTTTCTTCTACAAAGCAGAAAACTAGATGAACATTCTCCTCTAATTTGTATTATAGCAACTTCAAAACCAAGCCATCCACTGAAGAAGACTGAAGTTTAAAATCACAACCACTAGATTCAGTCTGCCTACTAAGCTGTTACAGGACATAGTTCTCCCAGCCTCATTCTCTCTTCACTCCAGTTCTAATGTTCTGTAGTTTATCAACCAAAACCTCCCCCAAAGAACATACTCAAGGATTACCTAAAGCAATGATAATGACAAGTTTTTATGAGTACCCCAACTCAAACGTAAGATATTACATGTGTCAATCAACATGAATATATTTTTAAAATACAGTAACTTCTCATCAAGTAATCTTAAATTCTTATGTGATAAACTAATACTAGTAGCAATCAACAATAGAACAAATATATTGAAATTATAATGAATAAGATCTTATTTTTTTAAAAAAAGTTAACTGACAGGACTGAAGAGAAGGCTTGGTGAATAAAATCTTGTACTAGCCTCCCTGAGGTCCTGAGTTCAGATCCAAGCACCCACATCAAGCAGCCTAAAACCGCCTGCAAACTCCAAGGGATCTGACAGTCTCTTCTGCCCTGAGCATACACACAACACAGATACACATAAATGAAAAATACAAAAGTTAAAAAAAAAAAGTTAACAGTTCAAATTCTGATTTCTTTTGGAAATGTCTAATTTGTTTTAGAGTGCAGACCTTTAGTATTTAGGTTATTGTTAAATTAATTATATCACATAAGAATGTTACTTACAGGATCCAAGTTTAATACTTCATAAGGATTGTACTCCTGATATTCTCGGTCTGTTTTGGAAACTTTGTATGCAAGGAATAAGAACAATGCCCATCCTGCAAGCAGAACTATTTTCCTGTTTAGGAAAAAGACAAATGACATAAATAAATTCAACTGTATGGCTTTCTGCAAGATCAAGGAATAAAACAATTTAAGGTAGCACCTTACCACTATGCTACACAACTGACTTAAATTTGTAAATTCCTGTTATAGCAAGGATAGTGTCTTTTTCACTTCTGAATTCTCTAGAATCTAGTAGAGTGCCTTTCATATAATAGATGTTTCCAGTTTGCAGACGTAAATACAGAAATTAATACTAGACTCATTAAAGTAGATAAAAAATACATAAAGGTTAAGCAACCAAGAAACCACTTAATGTAAAAAGGTTACTCTTGACCTTGAAATTATATAGTTAGTAAGATGAATTTTAAAAAATTGACCAGGTACACAAAGATGAATAAATAGCCTTCTTTAAATTGTAAACTTTGGAAATATTCTAATGTCCATCAGCAATAACTAATTTAGGGAGAATAGTCAAACCATGATGCAGCCTCACAAAAGAACATTCTATATCTAACATGTAAAAAAATATGCACTAGTAAAAGATATAAAACAATTAGAAAAAAAATGAATTTTCTTCTCTCAACTGTATTCTATATAGTAAAAAAACAAATACAAGCATCTTTAAATGTCCATCAATGAATTACTAGGCAAAATAATAATAATTTTAATCATTTAACCAGAGTAAAACACTTTATAGTAAACTAAAGTAGAATCTGTCATGAAAGATTTTTTTAATGTTAAATTTGAAAGGAAAAACAGCTTTCAAGCTTTGTAAAACACAATCTAATTTCTATAAACAGAAACATGATTAGAAATAATATGAAGTAATCACTACCTTTAGGTGAAACTATTATTTAGATCCTTTGTACGACAATTTGTTGCAATGAATATGATTTGTTAGACAAAAATATAAAATAATCAAGCAAAACTGGAATGACTGGTTTTAAGGACAAAGGCACTTATCATTTGGAAATGATCCTCTCTCTCTCTCTGGAATCACCTAAAATGATTCCTGAATTTTCTGCTTACCCAATTTTCAATATTTTATTCTTTAATGTTTCATAAGCTTTCCCACAATCATGCATTTGCTGTCTTGTATCTGTCAAAATCTCAGTCCCCGTGTGTGTGTGTGTGTGTGTGTGTGTGTGTGTGTGTGTGTGTGTGTGTGTGTGTGTGTGTGTGTGTGTGTGTGTGTGTGTGTGTGTGTGTGTGTGTGTGTGTGCGCGCGCGCGCACAGGCCTATCTACACAAACTCTATATTCATCCTTCAAAAGCAATCCTTTGAAGAGAACACAGTTACAGCTACAAAGCAAAACCAGTAATAACTTTTTTCTCATTGACTTGATGCAAATTCCTTGGACACCTGAACAAGATCTTATTCAGTGTTTACTAACCCCTGAGTAGTTTTAAATAACAATGGGAACTGAGAGACACAAGTCTCCTTCCATTTGTCCAAAACAATATTCTAACCCAACCTACCTCCTCCATCTCCCTCTCTCAGGAAGGATCTCATATATCCTAGGCTGCCCATAAACTCTCTATGTAAAGGAAGATGGCTTTGAACTTCTGATCCTCCACAGAACACACAGTGTGCTAACTGTACAGACATGCACCACCATACCTGATTTACAGGGTGCTAGGGATCAAACAAAGGCTTCCTGCATGGTTGGCCAGCACTGTACAAAAATCCCAGGCATATTTTAAATCTTTTAAGGGTATATAATTTCAAGCTGTTTTCCAGCCCACCTAAATGCCCACATATATGCCCAAAGAGGAGAGAGAACCCTATGTAGAACATCCTACTCTATAAAACTCACTAGCTCAACCCCCACCATTATTACATATCAATTATGAAAAGTCTGGGAACTTCCATGAAGGGTTATACAATTAAATGAGATTTAGAATGTTATGTACTTTCAAAGTGACTCATATAGTAAGCATAATCAATTCATGGGCTATTACTAGTAACTCTTCCCCAAGTCTCAGGTGCTAGGAATATAGATCAACAATAGAACATTTAACTAGCATTTGCAAGGTTCAGCCCCACTACCACACACACACACACACACACACACACACACACACACAGACAAAAAAAAAACAAAACCTTACCCACACTTACAGCCCACTCAAAAAGCCTTCCCTGTCTTGGGCCACATGAGCCCTTCTGCTGCTCTTCCATAGCAAGCCCTCTCCCAGTCCTTACTGCTATGGTTTAGCAGTAAAAGTACAAAAAAGTGGTAGAACCAGGGTTGAGGAGACAGTTCAAAGGACAAGTCTGAGAATCAGAATTCATATCTCTAGCACCCACATAAAAGCCTGGCAGGTGTGATTGCCCATTAAACCCCAGTGCTTGAGAGGCAGAGATGTGATCCCTGGGGCAAACTGGCTAGATACACTAGCCAGGTTTAGGGAGAACCCCTGTACAATTTTAAATGTCAGCTTGTCACAGTCTAGATCACCTGAATAAAAGAACCTCAAAAAAGAGATTGCCCAGATCAGACTGGCCTATGGGCATGTCTAGGAATCGTCTTGATTGTTAACTGATGTAGGAAGACCGAGCCAGCCCACGTGGGCAGCCTCATTCCCTAGGCAGAAAGTAAAGTCCTAAACTACATAAAGATAGAAAAATCAAGATTAAAGATAACTGGCAACAGCTAAGTACTGAGTCAAATTGCTGGAATCCAGCTGTGGAGAGGGAGGAGTGATAAGCAAAGAGGTCAAGACCACACTGGGGAAACCCACAAAAACAGCTGACCTGAGCAAGTGGGAGCTCAAGGACCCAAGACTGATAGCTGGAAACCTTCGTAAGACCGAAGGAGGCCTCCTGAACGTGGGTGTCAGTTGGATGGCTTAAGCAGTCTATGGGGCCTCTGGAAGTGGAACCAGTATTTATCCCTAGTGCACTAATGGGTTTTGGGAGCCCATTCCCTATGGAGGGATACTCTCTTGGCCTAGATACATATGGGAGGACCTAGGTCCTACCCCAAATGATGGGACAGACTGTGATTATCTCCCGTGGGAGACCTCACCCTCTCTGAGGAGTGGATGGGGGATGGTAGAAGGATGGAATAGAGAGGGAACTGGGATTGGTATGTAAAATAAATTGTTTTTAATTTAAATAAAAATTAATTAAAAAAAAAAACTGGCAGGAAGAAGGTAGAATAGTTGTCTGCCCAGAATACAATCTCTGCCTTTGACTGTGACTAGCAACAGAAATAAAACTAGAACACCCTTCACCTCAGTAAAGTAGAAAGTAATCAAGGAAGACACCAGAAGTCAACCTCTGGCTTCCACATAAATGCATGCATGCTTACCTGAAGACATGCACCCACTCAATTTGGATGCACATGTACATGCACACTGTACGCAGAAAGATGTAGTGGATCTTTCTTTAAAAGATGAGGTTTGGGGGGCTAGAGAGATGGCTCAGTGGTTTGTTCTTTCAGAGGACCAAGTTTGGTTCCCAGCACCCATATCAGATGGCTCACAACTACCTATAACTCCGGTTACAGGAGATGTGACACCTCTTCTGGACTCTCCTATCTATGTTTATCTGTAACTGTGTATGTATCTACATATGTATTTCCATATAAATATATATATCCTTCCACCATGATGCCATCTACCAAGTTGTAATGTTATTTCAAAGGTCATAAACAAATGGGGCTGCCATGCCTTGAACTTTGAGCCTCTAAAACAAAAATAAGCCAAATAAGCCTTGTTTCTTTATAAAGTACCCATACTCAGGTATTTTATTACAGTAACAAAGAATGAAATAAATAACATTATTTACTACATGTATTTTAATTGTTTATGTGGCAATCACGAAGGTCCACATCACGAACCAGATCTATTTTGTTAATCACTATGTATCTAGCTCCTTCTATACCTGACTCACGATAGACACACAACAATTATATGTGAAATTAAAAGAAAATTCTAAACATAAAACTAATGTTTGCTAATACTTTTAGGAATCTAAAGAACACTTGAAAATGCTATTCATACACAGTAACTCTTCACTTTGATGAAATCTAAAAGTCTAACAAACCTCATAAAACAGAGATAAAAAAGAAAAATCACAAAGGCAAAGCAAACATAAGGAAAAGAACAAAACATCCCAGATATGCTCAACTCTTATTAGATGCTTCACATTTGGCATCTGTTCTCTGAGCCATGAACAGAAGAGAAGGCTCGTGACAGGATCCCCATCCACTCAACTGATGTAAACTATTCCAATCATAAAACCATTCTCCAGTTTTCACAAAGCCAAAGGGGGTGAGGGGGTACACATGATTGATTACGTTCTGTGTCCAATTTTCTTTTTCTTTTTTTCTTTTAACCATATTTTAAATGTAATTTGGAAGTTACTTCAGAAATGACATAGCTTAGTTTTAAAGATACTGTCAGGAGGGAAGCAGTAGGTAGTGTGAAGTAGAAAGTTTTCATAATTTCTAACTTTATCTAAACTGCTACCAGAATCTACTTAGTCATTCTCTGACCTTCATTCTGAATTAAAGAAATCATTTATGTATTAAGGAAAAGGACTTGAACGTTTTTCCTTGGAAACTGAGGTTCAAGGCTGACAGGATGCTTGGCTTATGGGAAAAGAAGTCTGATGACCTGAGTTCAATCCCCAGAGTCCTCATACAGTGTGGAAGAAAAGAACCAGGGCTATCCTCTGTCCTCCACACTGATGCCCACATACACACACAATAGATAAATTAAGAAAAAAAAAAAAAATGAAAATGGAGACAGGTGGTGGAGTCTCACACCTTTAATCCCGGCACTCGGGAGGCAGAGGCAGGTGGATCTCCTTGAGTTTGAGGCCAGCCTGGTCTACTGAGCAAGTTCCAGGACAGCCTCCAAAGCTATAGAGAAACCCTGCCTTGAACACCCCCCCCCAAAAAAAAAAGAAAATGGAGGTTCAGGTGCCTGAAGTATTGAACAAAAATGAGGTAGGGTAGGGGCTTGAGACTGAGAAATAAAAATTATTGGCCTAAAGTTGGGAGTGGCAGTCCCAAACTTTTAATCCACAGAAGCTCAGAAGACAGAGGCAGATGGATGCCTGAGAGTTCAAGGACAGCCTGATCTACACAGCTAGTTTCAGGCCAGCGAGGGCTACACAGTGAGAACCTGTCTCAAAACAAAAAACAAAACAAAACAAAAGGTGGTGTATGTGTATGCTTATAAAATTTTAATTTAAAATGAGAAAAAACAGCAAATAAAAGTGAACAGAAAACTATACTGGTCTCAGTGCTAACTCTCCATTTAGATTCACACCACTGAGTAATAAATATCACCAAAGCTAAGATTCCCTCTCTGTGCAAAAACAAAAACAAAACAAACAAACAAACAAAACTATTTCAACCCTCTGAAGTAATACAACTATGTTTAAAACTATCCTCCACTGGGCTGGAGAGATGGCTCAGAGGTTAACAGCACTGACTACTCTTCCAGAGGTCCTGAGTTCAATTCCCAGCAACCACATGGTGGCTCACAACCATCCGTTATGAGATCTGGTACCCTTTTCTAGTGTGCAGATATACATGGAAGCAGAATGTTGTATAATAAATAAATAAAATCTTAAAAAAAATAACTATCCTCCGCATTTAAACCCAGATTTAAATTAACTGTTTCAACTAACTCTTAATCCTTTACTAGATTTACTCTTTCTAGAATAGGTAGATGTGGGTAATTCACTAGACACTCTTCTACAGTAGCAACCTCCTGTTCCCATCATAGATAATCTAATGACTGAGCTAAATAAAGATTTGACATAAATAAGGCCAGCGTGAAGCACTCACAGAATCAAACTCTTGCTAGTGGCAACAGATGAGCCTGCCAAAATTAAGGTGGTAAAGTCCTGCTCCACAGTATTCATTACATGACTGGCCAAATCAACTCAGTTCTTAGCTTCAGCTTAAGGAAAGTCATAAACACCTTGAAGTTAACACAGAATCAAATAAGCACATTAAGCATATGGCAACCCATGTGTTAAACTTTAGTTATCATCTTGAAATTCATGCCTGATCATGCCAATCTTTGAAATCTTTATGATTTCCATCTAGGCTTCAACATAAAACTCTAATCCTAGGACATAATATATACAGTCTTCAAACAAGGGCTGACTCACATACCCTTCTCGTTTTGACTTTTAATCTGTCCACAGCTCTCAAGTTTACTGATCAAACCTCACCTCTCTCATAGGCTACAATTTCTTAACAGCCATACATGGAAGCCATTCTGGGATTCCCTAATTCATAATACCTAACAAAGAGTAAGCTCTCAGTATGTTTTGTTATTGAAATCCATTACTTACTTTACTGTAGGAATAATATTTGGCTGTGGTTTTAATAACCGTAAACGATACCACATACATCTTCCATATACTTTTCTGATATTCTTTAATCGAATTTGCTCTGTCAAGAAAGAAAAGTAAGACGAGTTAAATTATTTTTCACAATGAAATCTGAACCAGAATTAATATCATACTAACCTTTATTATGCTAACATTTTGTTGAAACATAAAATCTTGCCTATTTATATAACCCTTATAAAAATTCATAAACTATACTAAGTTGTCTGTCACTTATACCAAATATTATCTGGAAAAGTTTAACTAGTAAGAAGTAAATATTTTCATGTGAAACGTCTCTAAAAATTTAGAAACTAATTTGAACTTGTAATATCTTGGTCATATAATCAACTGTCTGAACATTTCTCTATTCTCTTCTTTTCTAGAACAAAATGTATAAAATAATTAAAATATCATTTATTTAGTAACCAAGGAGAAACAATATTCAAGTATAGAAATAATTACTTAACAAGATATATTTTAACCAACTAGGTTCAGAATTTTATCCACTGAAAATATGTAACTAACAGAATTTATAGTTCTAACATGGAAATCAACTAATAGATAAAAAGAAGACAGTAAAATTCAGTATCACAAGTTTTAATTATTTTATGTTAAATTTGGTAAAGTGGGCCAATCAGTAAGAAATTAAGACAGGTTTGTATAAAAGTTGTGACAAAAGTTATGTTGGTCACTATGAAGAATTGCAATTCACTTGGCACAATCATTTAGTTTCAATAACTCCTCCCCAAATTTTAAAACCATGATTAAGGGGCTGGAGAGATGACTTAGCAGTTAAGGGCATGGCTGTCTAGTTCAAATGGGCTGTGAAGCAGCTCTATGATAGCAGTGAAGTTACAGTCAGCATACTAAACCATCCTTATGCTCAACAATTCCATAGCTCCTGGCTATGATGCCTGTAATGTTCCCAAAACAGTTGGGATCATGTAACCTGAGTCCATCTGGGCTAATTCTGTTGTTTTGTTTTTACTTCCTAGGAAAACCCATTTGTACTTTTATCATCCAAAACTGTTATGAAAATAAATCTGTGCTGTTTTACGTCACTATATGTGATGATCTGTTACAACAGCAACAAAAAATTAATACATAAAACCTGACAGACAACACTTTAAGTGAAGTGACCAGTGAATAGTGTCAGTAAAAGAGCAAACTGAAATTATACACCACCTGACAAAACGCAATGAAAAGAACAGACTCATCGGATATAAAATCTGAATCTCATCATGAAAATGCACCAGACAACCCAAATTAAAGTTCATTCTATTAAATAATTAGTCTATAATATTTAAAGTCAGGGAAGACAAAGAACTATTCAGGACTTAAAGGAAGACTAAAGAAACATGTCAACTAAATGTGATGTATAGTTCTGAACTTGAATCTCTGCTACAAAGGACATCACTGAGACAATGACAAAACCCAAATGGGGTCTGACAGTAAGACAGTAATGTCAAATCTTCTGATTTTGTGGTTATATTATGAACTTAAAAAAATACCACTGAAAAATTTTAATCTGCTTTTCATTAAATTAAGCTTCAACAGACTCCCATTTCAAGTATAAAACTGTAAACCCCTTTATAAGATTTTGTAATAATAATTCTTAAGTCTATGAACCAGATAGCTTGATTTAATCAAAGGAAAAAAATTCTCCTAATGTCCCAACTAAAAGAGCATACACATGGTCTGCAGCCTTGCAAAATATGTATCTACACCTTACAAGCCATGCTCTCCAACCCTAAAAACAATGTCTTAGCCCTTTGGAAGAGTTATTTAAGTCAATCAATACGTATTATAGATGACAGCTGCATATTATCATAATACTTAAATTTGCAGCACAATTAAATACTCATAGTACGCATTCCAAACTGGTATGTAACAAGTCAAAGAAACCTATCTTTTTGTACTTTTAGCTTTCATATGTGTCTATGTACTATGTGTGTGCCTTGTGCCCATAGAGGTCAGAAGAGGGCATCAGATTCCCTAGAACTGGAGTTATGGATGGTTGTAAGCTGTCATGTGGGGGCTGGGAATCAAACCTGGGTTCTCTGCAAGAAGTGTACTGCTGAGTCCCTTCTCCAAATCGTTGTACATTTACCAACTTCTACGTAGAATTACTAGTTTCAGAGACTAATTAGTAATACCATTAACTTAACTTACAGCATAATATTGTTTTTGTTTTAATGTGAGCATGCCTCCCTCCTGTTTGTCTATATGTGCGTCACATGTATACTGGAGTTGACAGAGACCAGAAGAGGGCGCTGGAACCCCTGGAACTAGAGTTAGAGATGGTTCTAAGTCATCATGTAGATGCTGAGTCCTCTGCAAGAGAAGTGCTCTTAACCTCTGAGCCATCCCTCCAGTCCCTAAGACATGGTCTTTAAAGAAAGGATCCATTTATAGATACAAGTTATGTAAGAAGTTATAAAGCTAATTGTTTTTCAAATTCTAATTCTGTCCCGGATTTTCTGGTTTTGGTGGCAGAAAAGTACATAAAATGTATTTTGATACTGAAGGTGTAAAATTTAATGTAAAGCTCCACATTCCAAATGCCTATTCCAACTATGTAAGCCCACTATGTTGTATAAACTATTGACCTGGTTCATTTTGGTGTGTGATGTTTTTATTTGTTTAAAATTTTTTATAACAAAGTTTCTAAAATTAAGAAAAATATAGGAAAAATAAATACTGTTCTAACCTAACTGGCCTAAATAAAACTATCAAAAAGATCTGATTTCATTTTTCAGCTGAAGTAAGTCTATCAGTACATTCTTTGATAGGTTAAAGAATACAAACACAACCAAGAAATAAATTTTAGAATACACCTCATCTGTAAGTTACTAACCTTGAAAAATGACATATGCAATTTATTGTGAAATCTACTTAAAAGAAAAAAAGATGGGCTACTTTTTTCTAAAATTCCTGAAGCCATTTCCTGAATCTTAAGGTGTCCAGAAAATAGTAAGAAGAATTAAAGATTATATTCAACATCCCAAGAAATTTGAGAATATCAGTTTTCTACTTACCTGAGATCTTTCTGCATTTATTGACACTGTATCACCTAACTTAGGCAATACCTGTCCACTGTCTACAGTTTTTAAAAATCAGTTAAAGAGGACTGGTAGTTTGAATAAGAATGTCCCACAGGCTCAGATGTTTTGATACTTGGTCCTCAAGTGGAGGACACTGTTTGGGGAGGCTTGGGAGATGTGGCCTTGTTTGGAGATATGTCACTGGAGATAGGCTTTGAGAATTTAAATGTAAATAATGCTATTTTAAGTTCACTCTCTGCCTCCTGCTCCAGCTTGCTGCTTGTTGCCATGTTTCCCCACCAAACAGACTGATTCGCCTGGATCCATAAGCCAAATAAAACCTTCCTTCTATAAACTATCTTGGTCATGGTGTTTTATCACAACAGAAAAGTAACCAATACAACAGACAAGCAAGTTTTTCTACAATAGTGTTTTGTGGGGTTTTTGTTTTGTTTTAGGATGTTTGAAAGGATGAAAAGAATGAAGTCATATAGAAGTGGAAAACTGAGAATCATAACTCTAAACTACAAATAAAAATGATCTAGTCATCCTAACAGATAAAGAGAATAACAGAAACTAAAGGTTCTTTGACATATTTTTTAATTTTGATTTTTTTCCCCCATTACATTCTTAACTTGGAGGGTTGTCTTTTGTTCTGGCTGGTTTAGAACCATTTGTACTTGGAAGAGACAGAAATGTCACTAATACTTGCTTACCATCCCCACCACCCAGTACACAATAAGGGAATCCACCTATGCAAATGCTGACAATGGAGAAGGAACACAGGAGATAACTGATCAACAGAGCACAACTCATAAGGCAAGTGTGAGACTTTCCCATCACCAGAAAAGTTCCCAATCCCCAGGAAGCTATGACAAAAAGAGTACGAACAGATCAAGAGCTAGCCTGTCTTCCTGAAACTAGCAACTGAATGGACATCAGCAAGTGTTTATGCAATATACACATCTACTTTAATTTTCTTTTCCTTTTATGGTACTAAAAACAAGTACTTCAAAGTAGGTTTTCTTTTTTTAAACCTTAGCATTACTGGTATCTTGAAGTCAATTCTTTGTTTTCGATTGCTAACCTGTATACTACAGTTTATCATTATAATAGTATTAACAGGTAGGTGCCAAAAGCACCCACTTGGTGGAAAACAATTAGACATTCACAATGGGGTTGGAAAGATCACTCCCAATAGGACTGGAGAGATAGCTGGTGGCTAGGAGCACTTACAGCTATTGTAGACAACCTCTGTCCAGTTCCCAGAAAGCACACGATAGCTTACAACCATCAGTAACTCCAGTTCCAGGAGATTGGACATCCCTTTTGGCCTCCTTAGGTATTGCATGCAAATGGTACATCGAACCAAGCTAAGCACCCATACACATAAAATAAAAAGGAGGCAATAGATAGATAGATAGATAGATAGATAGATAGATAGATAGATAGATAGATAAAAGAAAAGGAGGAAGAGGAGGAGGAAGAAGACAACAACGATGACCAACCACTCCAGACATTGTTAAATGCTACCCATGAGACAAAATTGCCTCCAATTTCATCCCCTCCTTCTCATAAAGTGTTTATCAAATTAAAGATAAATGATATGGCTTAAAAATTGAAGACAGGGAAGATTGGGTTTAAAACCAACAATGGTTTAAGAAATATTAATCATCTCCTTCCAATCCTCTAAAAGTATCCTTCCGGTAAAAAGAGAATCTTATTTTAAAACATTTAAAAAGCAAACAGTAACAACAAAAGGCCTGAAGAAAGTCCAGAATAATAATAGTTAATGTTTATCTGCCATTTTTTGCATGTCATCTAAAGGCAAATCAATAACAGACTGTTAACTCTAGGGGTATAGTTCTAAGTATTGGTTGGCACTGTAAGCAAATTCTGTAAAAAACACTTTTAAAATACCATGACTGAGGCTGGAGAGATGACTCATCAGTTAAGAGCACTTGTGAGCTCTAACAGAGGACCTAAGACCAGTTCCCAGCACCCACATCAGTTCATCATTCCAGCTTCTGGAGACCTAATACCTTTTCCTCTGGGCACATACACACAACACACAAATAAATAAAAATAAATTTTCTTATAAATAAAAATGTATGGTTACAGTATAAGGATCAAAAGCATATACTTAACATACTATAATGTTACATTTACCATTTCAAGGAAATTTTACAGTATCACATTAAATCCAAAAGTATCATATCCCTAATACAAATGAAATAGTTTTCTCTTTTTGAGAGAGGGTCTCAGGTAGCCAAACTGGCCTCAAACTCCTGATTGTCCTGTCTTTACCTTCCAAATGCTGGGATAACAGTAATGTGCCAACATAATATATATTCTAAAAAACTGTTAGGTGACTCAAAATAGCTCTGATGAATCAGACACTAGGGCATTTGCCTAGAACCCCATCTAACCCGGAGATTGAGACACAATGATCACTTAAACCTAGGAGTTTGAGGTCAACCTAGGCAATATAGAAAAACCATGACTTAAAAAAAAAAAAAAGAAAGAAAGAAAAACACAAAAAAGACTGGGGCTGGAAAGATGGCTCATCGATTGAAACCAGCACTGACTGCTCTTCTAGAAGACCCAGTTCAATTCCTAACACCCATATATCAGCTAGCAACCATCTGTAACACCAGTTCCAAAGTATACGATGGCCTCCTCTGGTCTCTGCCAACACCAGGCATACATGTAGAGAGCAAAGACATACATGCCAGCAAAGCACCCATACACATAATACAAATGAAAAACAAAACAAACAAAAAACAATATTTGCTGACAGTTAACATTGACTACACAGGGAACTTAAAAATTATTAAGAGTACTTGCTGCTCTTGCAGAGAACCTAGATTCAGTTCCCAGAACCCACACAGGATCCAACACCCTCTTCTGATCTCAATTAGCACCAGACATGCACGATGTGCATATGCATACATGCAAGCAAAATACAAAATCAAAAAATTGCTCCTTAAAATGTATGGGAATAAAGCTGTATTTTTGTTTGTTTTTGTATTTGAGACAAGGTTTCTCTGTGTAGCTTTGGAGCCTGTCCTGGCACTCACTCTGTAGACCAGGCTGACCTTAAACTCACAGAGATCCGCCTGCCCCTGCCTCTCAAGTGCTGGGATTAAAGGCATGCGCTACCAACGCCTATCCTTAAAGATGTATTTTAATGTAATAAACTTTATTGTATGTGGTTTTAAATAGACAAGTAAATTTATAAAGTACACATTTTAAGAAAATTGTTACTATCCATGAAAGGACAATTAAGCCGATCAAAACTCCCCCCCCCCATCTTATTAAGAAATATAAACTGGGCAGTGCTGTTGCACACCTTTAATCCCAGCACTCAGGAAGCAGAAGCAAGAGTATCAATCTCTGAGTTCAGGGCCAGAGCAAGTTTAAGTACAGTCAGCCAAGGCTACTCATCTCGAAAGAGAGAGAGAGAGGAGGGACGGGGGGGGGGGGGGGGGGGGGGGGGGGGTACAGGGAAAGGAAGAGAGGGAGGAGGGAGGGAGGGAGGGAGGGGTCAGTTTAATCTCCTTTGTCTTAGAACATGTCAAACACTTTTCCCTCCGCCTAAAATAGACCTTTCTCCAGCCAACATAGAACATTAAATGACTAGGCTCCTTTTGTAATTCAGCTCTCAACTACTGGGAATGTTCTCAGGAAGGCCTTCTGTGAACTAACACAGCACTTATTATTATGTGGCATTTTGATGGCTTACATGTAGTATGCCAATTACTCATGCCCCAAACTCCCAGGAAGTAACCATCATTACAAGGATGATTGATGGGGGATGCCCTTCTGTATATATGCTTCTCTTATTGGTTGATGAATCAAACACTGATTGGCCAGTAGCCAGGCAGAAAGTATAGGCGGGGCTACCAGGTGAGGAGAATTATGGGGAGAGGAGGCAGAGAGAAGCCTCCAGAGGGAGACGCCATGTCGCTACCGGGAAGATGGAAGAGCCGGGCATTCTCTGGTAAGATAAGGTCACATAGAAATACATAGAGTAATAGTTACGGGTTAATAATTAAGAGAGAGCTTGCCAGTAAGAAGCTTGAGCCATTGTCCAAACAATTTATAATTAATATAAGTCGCTGTGTGTTTTATTGGGGCTAAATGGCAGCAGGATCAGGCAGGAAGGAAACTCAGTCTACAGATGATGTCTATATTGTTCACCCCTATATTCTGTTACCAGTGTTGTAGATGATAGGTCCTTAGTATTTGTTAAGTATATAAATTATTTCATTGAGTTCTTTCAATGAAGTACATAACATTAAGTATGTAGATCTATACTGCTGTAACTATTATTAAAAAAAAAATACTGAGTCTCAGAGAAACTAAATAACTTGCCCCAAGTTACAGCTCTTTCCTAAAGAACATCAAATAACAATTATAAAATAGAGATGGAACTTTTACAAAAGTTTAGATTCACAATCCTGGAAATGTAACCCTTGTATTACATTGCTTCCCTCTAATAAAGGAATATCTAGATTGCTCTAAAACATATACCCCTCTTCTCATGAACTCTCCTATACCTACCCTGACTGTATCTCCAAAGTGGAAAATTAGTATATTTAAGAATAAAAACATCCTTTCTGCTTCCTCTGCCATCATGGCACCTATGAAAAGTTTGTGGTGAAGGGAGGCAAAAATAAATAAAAGATTTTGAAGTTCACCCTTGACTGAACACACCCTTTAGAAGACAGAATCATGGGTGCTGCCAATTTTAAACAACTCCTCCCAGAGAATATGGAGATGAACAGGAAAGCTGGGAATCTTGGGGGGTTTGAAACATCCAACAGAGCAAGGGCAAGTTCACTGTCACATCTGAGGTGCCTTTCTCCAAAAATAAATGAAATACTGCACCAAATATATCTGAAGGCCAAGCAGTGGTGGTGCATGCCTTTAATCCCAATACTCAGGAGGCAGAGGCAGGAGGATCTTTGAGTTCCCAGCCAGCCTGGTCTACAAAGCCAGTTCCAGGACAGCCAGGACTGTTACACAGAGAAACTGTCTGTAAAAAAACAAAAACAAACAAACAAACAAAAAAAACTTTTTGAAGAGCAGTCTCTGAGACTGTTTACTGTTGCCAGTAACAAAGACAACTATTAGCTGTGTTACTTCCAGATTAACCAAGACTAAGAGGAGATTAATACACATTGGTCTAGAATATTTTGTGAGTTAGGAACCCAACTTGAGCAAAAGCATCCAGCACACTTAACTGCAGCACACTTAACTGCAGAACCATCTCTCCAGCCCTAGAACAACCATTATTTTCATTCTATTTCATTAATTAATTTAGAAATAGGGTCTCACCATGTAGCTCTGGCTGCCCTGGAACTTGTATTTTGGCTAGGCTAGCCTCACTGAGATCTACCTGTCACTGCCTCCTCAGTGCTGGGATTAAGGTATGCCCCACTGTCAGGACCACCAATATTAAATCCAATTTTGACTCCTCTACACTCAAGGCTGTTGAGGACTGAAAATCTATCTTACCCATTAACAAATACCTGTCCTCTTTACATCTGTCTGGACTATTTATTATATGAATATGTGAAGAAAACTATAAACTCTTTTATACAATAATGCTTAGAAAGAACATCTACTATGTACCAAGACAATGGGGATACAACAAAGACAACAACAGAAACACTCTTGGTCCAGATGCGTAGCTCAGTTGGTAGAATGCTTGTACGCATGTAGGAAGCCCTAAGTTCCAAACAGTATAAACTAAGCACAATGGTACATATCTGTAATATCATTTCTGAGATGTAAACAAGATCAATGCGAGGTATAGAAGTAGGATAAGAAGTTCAAAGACATCCTCCACTACTTAGAAGAGTTGGGGGGTCCATTTGGGATACATAAGACCCCAAACCCTCCTGTTCTTACACATTAGTCTAGTGGAGTAAAGAAATAACATTAGCTAGGTGGTGATGGTGCACACCTTTAATCCCAGCATTCAGGAAGTAGAGGCAGGTGGATCTCTGAGTTCAAGGCCAGCCTAGTCTACAGAGCAATTTGGGGACAGCAAGATCTACAGAGAAACCCTGTCTCAAAAAAAAAAGGGGGGGGGGAGAAGAATAAATGGAGGGAAGAAGGGAGGGAGGGAGGGAGGGAGACAATAAACGAGCAAATATAGCAGAGAAAAATGGGGAGGGGAGGGCACCTGACAAAGGAAGCTCACTGTGAAGATGACATCTGAGCAAAGAGAATGTGGGCAAAGGAGGAAAAGTACTGCAGGCAAAGCAAACGTAACATGGAAGGTGAAGTAAAGGAAAGAGTGCCCAGAAGAGATTAGTGCAGCTCCAACCGGGAAAAGAAAGAGACCCACAAGGCACCGAGGCAAGGCTTCATTAACCCTGACCCCTTCTCAGAGAACACAACACTGGATATATGTGTATAAAATGGGGACATCAATCAGTCAAACGTTTATTGATAATTCATAAAATTGAAAATAATTCTTGGTATACATATTATTTTTTACCATTTCTTTAAAAAGAAAGCAATCTGCATACTAATGAGGTGGATTTGTTGTTTATTTTTAGTCTTGGCTGAATATTTAGTACTATAGGACTTTCAGTATTCTTAATGTTACTTGAAATCCTGAATTGTTATAATGATCAAGACTGATCACTATACTTTGCATAAATAAATATTACAAAATATGTAAGTATATTTAAGGACATTTCAGAAATTATTGGAAATTCTGTTCTAGTTCCAAATCAAAATTTAATAATTTTTTCAAATGAAACTCAAGTCAACTCACCAAACAGCAATTTTAAAATTCAAACATCCCAAGAGCAGAAAAGATGGCTCAGTGCTTAAGAGCCCTGCCTGCTCTTCCAGCAGACCTGAGTTCCCCACACTCACATCAAGCTGCTCACTCACAACTACATCTAACTCCAGCTCCAGGGATCAGACACCCTCTTCTGGCTTCTCTAGAGGTATACAACCGTATATAAACAAATAAAAATGAAACAAAATGAATTTTAAATCAAACATTCTGAGCTGGAAAGATGGCTTAGCAGGAAAGAGCACTTTCTACTCTTCCAGAAAAACCCAGATTCGGTTTCCAACACACACATGGTAGCTCACAAACATCCAAAACTCCAGATCCCCAGTTCCAGGGAATCTGATGCTCTTCTGGCCTGCACAGGCACCAAACACACATGCATATACACATATGCAGATAAGCACTCGTGTGGTGTGTGTGTGTGTGTGTGTGTGTGTGTGTGTGTTTAAAAAATTCTAACAATACAATCCAAAGATACACTAATACTGTATTTAACATTCTGAGGAATGACAGTAAGAAATAGTAAGTCTTTCTATAATTTAATTATAGAAAACACCTATAAAAGCACAAAACTCCTATGTACAGTTAAAAAGCACAAAACTTGTATGGACAATTAAGAACACAATTTACAAGAGTGAATATGAACTGAAATGTTTCAGGCAGTCTGCACACTGCACAGGGTCATGTTCAAAACCAGGGCTACAGGGAAGTCCAGACACAATGTAGGTAAGTGATAACAGAAAAACCTGGAATTCCTTTTTCATCTGATTTTGAATAAAAAACTAATTCCAAACATCCAAAAGTTTAAAGAGTTAAAAATTTCTTAGGAAAAAATTATTTGTATAACCTTGAAATTGGCAATAGAATATTAGGTATGGTCCCAATAATATAAACAAACAAAAGGAAATGAATTGGACTTCAACAAAATTAAAACTTTTTGGTTTTGGGTTCATTAAAGGGTATTATCAAGAAAGAAAGGAGATAAGGGGACAAAATACTTGCAAATTATTCATCTAACAAGAGAGTGACCTCCAGAATACATAATTCTTACAAATAAACAAGGGAGAAAAAAGATGGACACAGGATCTGAATAGACATTTCTTCAAAGACATAAAAATGACCAGAGTATATAACAACAATACAAATTCTCACTATAGTAAGAATAAGGGAGCCCGGCAGTGGTGATGCACACCATGAATCCCAGCACTCAGCAGACAGAGGCAGGTGGATCTCTGTGAGTTTGAGGAACCTGGTCTACAGAGTATGTTCCCAGGACAATCAAGACTGTTTCACAGAGAAATCCTGCCTCAAAAAACAACAAAAAGGGGAGAATTAGGGAAACACCAATCAAAACACAGAAGTCCATTAAGATAGTTTCAATTACAAAAGGGGGTGGGAAGCAAGCATTAGAACTGTTAGAAAGAAATTGTAAAAAACAATGAAGACAGTGTAGAAAATCTGGCAGTTCCTCCAAAAGGTGAATAAGGGATTAGGATATGACCCAGAAATTCTACTCCTAAAAAAAATTCTCAGAAGAGCTGGTAAGAATGCAAACACCCGGACACACGCATGTCACTACTCACTGCAGCACTATTCGAAGTAAGTAACCTAGGAGTGGACAGGTTTAGGTGCTCTTCAACAGATGAGAAAATGTGGAGTATTCTGATGGAATATTACTCTGGCATACAACTGAGTTTTGATAATGTTAGAACATACAGGAAACTTGAAAGCTTAAAGTCTGACACAAAAATGCCTAGGATTATGTGATCCTACTATCTGAAGGGGAAGGCACAAACAGGGTTAACAAGAGAACAAAAAAAGATTAAAAGGAAGGGGAAGGCACAAACAGGGTTAACAAGAGAACAAAAAAAGATTAAAAGGGGGGGCATTAAAAGTAGAGTGATAATCTGAATTATACACCTAAAAATTGCAAGCTTGCATTATATTTTACACCAAGAATTTCAAATTAAGAAAGACTGTTACTTCAGGCAGCATGTCCTTTACATTCCTACTGGCACCATTGTTTAGGTCACATTATTCCCTGTCTGCTTAAATTCTGTTTGCTTTCATTCTGTAAGATTCACAGTGCAACTGCAAAAGTGACTTATAAACTCTTCAGCTGGACATACAAGGGGCTTCATGACTTCAGTTGTATTTTCTCACATTTCTTCACTTTCTGAACCCTGGTTCACACTGATCTGATTCCTCTTCTGAACACGTCCCATGTGCCCCACTTCTGTACTTTTGCTCATACTACATTTTTTTAAATTATTTATGAAGCCTGTGTGTATGTCTGTGTACCATGTGCATCCTGATGCCTGCAGAAGCTAGAAGAGAGTGTCACATCCCCTGGAACTGGAGTTACAGATGGTTGTAAGCTGCCATATAGGTGCCGGGAATCAAACCTGAATCCTGAATCCCAATGCTTTTAACCACTGGGTCATCTCTCTAGCCCCCTTTCCAGCATTCTTAATGCTGAAGCAGAAAGATTGCCCAAGTTCCAGACCAGCCTGGGATGCATAGTGGAACCCCGCCCCTCAAAATCCACCTACTTTCCAAAACCTTCTCTGGGGGCTGGAGAGATGCTTCAGCAGTTAGCACACTGGCTGTTTTTCCAGTGGACCATATAGCAGCTCACCTGCCTCTAACTCCAGTTCCAAGTGGAATGCTCTCTTCTGACCTCCCTGGGTACCAGGCACACACATAGTACATAGATATACATGCAAGCAATACACATATACATAAATCTGAAAAGCAAATTTAAATATTGAAAATTTTCCTACCCTTGCCACTATTATCCCAACTAGATGCCAATACTTTATCCACAGCACTTGTTTTCACTCCTCTTACACACAGTGCTCTGGATATAACAACTCAAGCATCTAATTCTAATCCTCCCACACCCCATGCAAGTTACCTAAACAAGATGATTTATATTGCACTCATTTTATTGTTCTCAGTAAACAGCCAATGAATACTCAATGTTAGCCAATGAATGAACCACATTTGAGAAAGAAAAATTAAAAGTTGAAAAGATTTGGAATCTGTATGAGAAAATTTCTTCATCCATGGCAAAAACACAATCCCAAACAGTAAGGAGTAATTTTTTCCAAGAGTATGAACAAGAACTTACAAATAAACAATGTGGCCTTAGCATGAATAGTGTAACATTTCTCATTGATAAAGAGTCTGGTAACGATGGGAAATTTTTTTTGTTTCCTTTACATTTTTATTTATGGAAGGGAGGGTACATGAACATGCCTGTGAAGTTCACTTCACACGTACAGAGTTCACTTCTCACCTTCAAGCATATGGGTTCAGAAATCAAATTCAGATCATAAGGCTTAGTGATCCATCTCACTAGACAAGAAATTGTGGTGTTGTTTTGTTTTTTATTGAGACAGGGTTTCTGTGTGTAGCCCTGCCTGTCTGAGAACTCACTCAGTACACCAGGCTGGCCTCAAAGCTCAGAGATCCCACCTGCTTCTGCCTACTGGGATTAAAGGCTAGCACCACCACCAAGTTTCAAGCCATGTGTTTCTGTTCTGAACCAATGAGATCTCCTCCTCCTCCTCCACCACCACCACCCAGCTCCCAGCTAACTAAAGCCACGAAATTTTTAAAGTGACACCTGAAGGCTGGGCATGGAAATGAGAACTTAAGAGCCTCTCTCTTCCCTCCTCCGCCGCCCTCCCCCTCCCACTCTCCCTCTCTTCTGTGAAAAACTTTGTGAGTGAATAAAAGGTATGACAAGTATCCGAGAGAGAACAGTCTTGCTTGGTGGTACATGGTTTTAATCCAGCACTCGGGTGGCAGAGGCTGGTGGGTCTCTTGAGTTCCAGGCAAGCCAGGGAGACATAATAAAACTCTCTCAAAAATAAAGAGAAAGGGGAATTGTGTTCTCAGCCGTGGTGGCACTGGCTCTCTAACGCTGGAGCCGCCTCTTGCTTGCCGAGCTCTAGCTCCGGGTTTATAAGGAGGTGCTCATAGCAGCTCTCACAAAGCAGACTGCTCGAAAATCCACTGGTGGTAAAGCATCAAGGAAACAACTAGCTACAAAAGCCGCTCCCAAGAGTGCGCTTCTAGAGTGCAGCTATTGGTGCTTTACAGGAGGCAAGTGAGGCCTATCTGGTTGGCCTTTTTGAAGATACCAACCTGTGTGCTATCCATGCCAAACGTGTAACAATTATGCCAAAAGATATCCAGCTAGCATGCCACATACGTGGAGAACGTGCTTAAGAGTCACGATGAGGTGAAACATTTCATTCTCAAAATTTTTCCCCCTTCCTGTTATCAGTATATGATTGCAAGTGGAAAAATAGGGGACAGAAATCGGGTATTGGCAGTTTTTCCATTTTCATTTGTGTGTGAATTTTCAATATAAATGCAAGATGTAAAGCATTAATACAAGCTAAATGTTTTAGTGAACACATTTCAACAGTTCAACTTTATAACAATTATAAATAAACCTGTTAAAATTTTCTGGACAATGCCAGCATTTAGATTTTTTTTTAAAAGATTTTATTTATTTATTATGTATACAACATTCTGCTTCTGTATATATCTGCACACCAGAAAGGGGACACCAGATCTCATAACAGATGGTTATAAGCCACCATGTGGTTGCTGGGAATTGAACTCAGGACCTCTGGAAGAGCAGTCGGTGCTCTTAACCTCTGAGCCATCTCTCCAGCCCCCTGGATTTCTTTTAAATAAGTAAATTTCTTATGGACGGAAAAAAATAATAATAAAGAGAAAGGGAAAAGGGAGCGCCCCTGAGGGATGGCTCAGTAGTTAAGAGCACATATGTTGGGCAGTGCAAAACAACCTGTAACTCAAGCTCCAAGGAAACACCTTCATCTGGCTTCCCTTTACCCCTTCGTATATACACATAAACCCACACATACACACCTAATCTTAATTTTTGACTGGAGAAAATTAACCGAATTTTTAACTTTACAGATTCTCCCAAAATCACCATGTATACAACCTAACCTTTAAATAAAAGCAATTTTACATTATATTAATCCAAATGTTGTTTGTCACATCTATAAAGCCTGAATATACCCTCCCTAATTCCTTCTGCCATGTTCCCATGTGGTTTCCTCTGTGCCTATAGAATACATGACTGGTACCAAACCCCTTCTGTCAAAATAAAATACACAAGATTTTTTTTCCCCTAAGCAATCACATTTCTTCAAGACCTAAAATCTTAAGAAAGATTATATGCCCTGATTAAATATACACATTCATAAAATATATTGTTTTGAGGGGCTGGAAAGATGGCTCTGCAGTTAGAACACCTACTCCTCTTACCAAGGACCTTGATTCCAGTCCCAGTACTTACACATGGCAGCTCACAATTCCTTTGAACATCAGTTTTTTTTTCCTAATTAAACAAACAAGCAAACAGAGTCACAAAACAAAGCCTGATAACCAAACTTGTTGTTTTAAAAAGGGTACTGGGAGGCTGGAGAGATGGCTCAGCAGTTCAGAGCATTTGCTGCTATCAGAGGACCTTGTTATGATCTCCAGCACCCACAGGGTGGCTCACGACAATTTGTAGTTCTAGTTCCAGGGATTCCAACACCTCTGTAAGCATCAGACATAAAACCATTAGGTACACAGACATACACAAGTAAAATGCCCATAGACATTGTTTTAAATGTTCATCCCAATTCTTTTTACTACACTTACTTCCCAGACTGTAACTGGGCTAATCACCAAATAACTTCCAAGGGACCAGAAATCAAAGAAAAGGGAAATAAATATGTAAGAAATAAACAAGGCTGGAGAGATGACTCAGAGGTTAAGAGAACTAGCTCAAATCAGTTTCTCTGCATGAAACACTTGCCCAAGCCCCCTAACAGAACTACTCCTGTTCTCCTTCAAATGTGCAATATTTACTTAAAGAAAGGGGTACAATGTAGCAGCTAAAAGAGAAGCTTTGGCTAATTTGGGTCCAACATCCAATCTTCTTTCTACCTAATGACTATGGCATGAGGCAGGCTGAATACCTACTTGAGGTCTCAGTTTTCTCATACAGATATTTAAATTCCTCCAAGTACTAGTCAAAGAACATTTAGCACACTATCACCTTAACGCTAATAAACAACTGAGATAAAAAGGGCTGTAATTCTGTAACTCTGCCTGGAGGGGCAAGTGAGGACTGCCCCAACTAAGACAATATATAATGATCCTCACGGGGAATTCAGGAAGAAAGGAGAAGCACCAGGAATATGTCTTCCACACCTAGACAATCACACTGACAGAATCTGTCTTATGTAACTGTTTCAAAGGCTTACATATTTTGAAGGACGTCTTCAAATTAAATTGTGATTAACTTGTCAGTTTTGACCTTAGGCACTACTCCAAGTCCCTGAAGCAAGTCACTCTTCGGGTGTTTCTGGTGCAGCCTACTACTAAATACAAATAGAGACCCAATGTAAAAACCAACTCCTAACCAGTTCTCCCAGTCATACACAAAACACTATCCCAACAGCAGAAACATCCAGTCTCCCAGTTCAGAGTATTTTATGGAATGGCCATAGATTAGGCCATAAATTATCTGATTATCTTTCCTCTGACTACACGTAAAAATCAGTGACAAGTAAAATTACAACAGAAGTAAAATTTATAGAACTGTGTACATGAACTCAACAGATCAGAGAACTCAGAAAAAAACATGATAAACCAAAACTTATGGGGCAAAGCAAGAATAATGTTCAGTGGGAGGGTTCATAGTTTAAATAAAATAAAATCATCACCTATGAAAGAAAAAAATTCAACTGTTCATTCCTTCGTTCTTTTTAGTTTTAAAGGTATATTTTATTATTAGGGGGACATGCAGTGCTAGGTCTCAAACTCAATCAAATGGCTGAGGTGCCCATTTAACATAGCAAATCGGATGATGTCTGCCAGCCTCTGTCAGCATCACCAGTACCTGTTGAAGAGCCATCCTGGCTGGCATACCCTCTAGCCCAGGGCTGGGCTGCCCTTCCCCCACCTTCTCTGATTCCTATATAATCCAGCTATTTTGGCTATGGCAGTCTCTTAACTTGGTCCAAGGCTCCTCTCTTAACTCCCCTCTCCTCTCTTCTCTTCCTTTCTCGATCCCCCACCCCTGGCCTGGTTCAGTCTGGACCCTTCCAGATGCCCCTGGCTATGATCTCCCCATAGCTACAATGGAACTTCTCAACATTTATTTTTTTCATTCATGCAGGTGCACACTCCGGCGAGAAGAGGGTGTTGGATCCTCTGGAGCCAGTTATGTATGGTTTGTGGGTGCTGGGCTCCTCTGCAAGAACTGTCCCTTTAAAAATTTTTATTGCATGACCCTCGTACACCATGGTGCATCTGGTACTAGCAGAGCCATCTCTCTGCCCCCTTTGTGCTTTTCTGCACTGGGTATTTGTAGCTGAAGAAAAAACACAGACTAGAAAAAAAATCTGACCTACCATCTAGAGACATTGGAAACATTACTCACCAAATGAAGGAATTCTATTGTAGTTTTATAGGCATATTCACATGTACATTTTTTCCTTCTAAAAACCATTCTCGACAGGCAGTGGTGGCGCACACCTTTAATCCCGGCACTCCGAAGGCAAAGGCAGGCAGATCTCTGTGAGTTCAAGGCCAGCCTGGTCTACTGAGTGAGTTCCAGGACAGCTAAGGCTGTTACACAGAGAAACATTGGGGAGGGAGGGGGACCATTCTCAGGAGGCCTGGGTGGTTCTTCGAAGTTTTCTGTTTTTGAGATAAGGTCTCACTAAATAGCCCAGACCTGCAATTTGCAGTCCTCTTGCCTCAGTCTCCCAAAGGCAGGTGTTCACCACACACCAGCCTCATACCACTTCTTAATTCCTTATGGCAAGTTATTTCCACCCCTAGGAAATAGAGCTTGGAGTTCAGAGTTAACTCAAATAGAGACTAGGCTAGACCTTCCTTAAAACTTTTTAAAGTAGGGCTTTCCTATTAGAGTGCTAAAAGACAAAAATGAACTCCTACTCATTTCCTCAAATAAGTGATTGACTTATATACTATTTGAGAGAATACAAGCAAATAAAATTAGTTTTTAAGACTTCACTAATCTCTTCAAACAATAAAAAAAGAACCCTGAGGACTTAAGTAACAAATCAAAACAGTGTGTGCTAATAGTGCATGTCAGACACTGTCTGGACACTTGACATAAAGACCAGTCTAATTTCCACTCTGATTCTATAGAAACTTCTCTGTCTCTATTTCACAGATGACCACCTGCCTATTAAAAGCACGGGAATCTGCCAAGCGAGATTTCAAAATCGGGCAGTTTTGAAAAAGGTCAAGGAATCAAAAACTCAGCAAACACTGGGGCTGAAAAGACGGCACAGTTAAGAGTACATGCACTCTTCCAGAGGACCTGTGTTTGGCTCCCAGCACTCAGATGGGCCATCTCACCACTGACTGGTAACTCCTGCTCTAGGGGAATCTGAAACCTTTTGAACTCCACAAGAACTACTACCCTCCCCCCACAACACACACACACACACACACACACACACACACACACACACACACACACACTCTTAAAAATATAAACAAACAGGCTGGACATGGAAGGTGGCACATGCCTTTGATTCACAGCAATTGGGAGAACAAAATTTTTTAATAAAAACAAAAAACAAAAAACAAAACCTAAAGCAGAAAGAACAAAGAGGGCTGTGCACACAAAGTTACAGTGCAGTTTTTATGGAAAAACAAAGATAGGAAGTGGCTGAGGTAACTGCAACTATTTCAGAATCTTAAGAATGCCTAAAACACTAAGGATTCCTCTCACAGCATAATGATAACTACTCTGGAATCTGTTAATGGATAACTATGATAAGGTTTTATAAACTTCATTTAAAGTTGTCCTTGGGGACGGAAGGATGGCTCACAAGTCAAAGGAGGGAGCACTTGCTGCTCTCACAGAGGACTTGAGTTCTGTTCCCAGCATCCATAGAATGGCTCATAACCATAAACTCTTGATCTTGACTTCCAAGGAATCTAAGGCCATCTTTTGACCTCCTTAAGCTCCAGGCTCTCACATGGTAAACCTACAGACACATAGGCAAAACACTCATACACATACTTAAAAAACAAAATTTATGTTGTCTTGACAAAAATTTTTACTTTTGACTCCCAGATCTTTATTAAGCCCTATTTCAGGAATGATTCTAAATCAAAAACACTAGGACACTTTTTTTTTTTTTAATGGTGGTGGTGGTGGTATGTACGAATGCCAGTGTCTGTGCTTAAGAACAAGTTGCTAGTCTTTTCTCACAGTGGGGTGCAGGACCAATCTCAGAGGGTCAAGTTTATAGGGAAAATGCATATACCCACTGTGCCACCTCTCTGGTTCTAAGTTCTGGTTCTCTGTTCTGGCTTTTGTTATTGTTGTTGTTTGGTTTGTTTGGTTGTTTTTGGTTTGTTTGGTGTTTGGAAGGGGTTCTTTTTAGCAAAAAGCACAAACCAAAACAAATATACTACCACCCAAAAATAACTCCAACAAAAACCATTCCTAGAAGGTTCTCTAAGCAGCCCTCTCAAACTTATCTACAATTTAGACCTTTTGTTAGAAGATATCAGTAAGTAGCCTCACCCCAGACTGATCAGATGAGAGTCTCTAGGGACATCTGGTTGTATAAGTACTTTTACTTGTAGCCTCTGCTGAGAACCATCCATGTCATTACTTTTTCATATAGATCCATTTTATTCAGCCAATTTTCAAAGAGCCAAGAAGACCTTTCCCTACTAAAAGGGGTATGAATTAAGTATACTTAGCCCAACACAAAAGATTAAAATCAGGGCAAAAAGATTCCATTAATACTGTAAGTCAACTAACATATCAAATATGTCAAAGTCTAAGCTATTTCTAATTTTCCCCAAACCCTAAATTTCACAATCTCTGAAATGGCACTACATTTTATAATGTACTCAAGAGCTCATTAATTCCAAGAAAGCCAAGTAGAAACAACTATGAACTTTGAAACTAAAAGCCCCACATGTATACTTTAAATTTTTAAAAAATTAACATAGATCCAGGCAATGATGGCACACACCTTTAATCTCAGCAGAGACAGAGGCAGGTGGATCTCTGAGAGTTCAAGGACAGCCTGGTCTAAAGAGTGAGTTCCCAGACAGCCAAGACTACACAGAGAAACCATCTGGAAGGACAAACGACAACAAAATTATCATGGAGAGAAGATGAGATGGCTTTAAGAGGTAAAGGTGCTTCCACAGCATCCCTGACAATCTTAGTTCAATCCTCAGAACACACAGGGTAGGAGAAAACTGACTCCCAGAAGTTCTCCTCTACCTACAAACATACACGCAAAATAAATGAAAATGTAATTTAAACAACACATACATACATTACTATTAGCCAAGAAAATTAATATTCCAAAAGGAAAACAAGACTATTTTCTAAATGAGATGATCATGCAAAAGCTATAAAAGCAGCCAAGAAACAACAAATGAACAACTTATTTTGCTATGAAAATGTTTGAAAAACTTCCTTTTTCAGGGGCTTTGGATGATATTCAAAGACCTTGCAACTGGACTGGAAGGAGGGGGACATAATAATGAAAGGTTCATTTACTAACATTATAGTTCTAAAGAAGCAACATAAGTATCGGTAAATCCAGAAACAACAAGCCTCTTACTGACTAGAATAGCACTAAAGCATGCTTCTTCATTTCCACAGTGAATTTGGGAAGACCAAACAAACACATCAACAGGTGTATATTTACTGAAGCAAACCTGAAGCAAAGAGCCAGTAAGGAAGAAACAAAGGACAACAGAGTTCATGAACCTTTTTAATCTAACAATAGGAAACAAAGGGCTTTGAAGCTAACAGTGTTCTAATACAGTCTCCGCCATATAGGAAACTTACCCAACCTCCAGGGTCTCATCAGTAAACTGAGGCCAATGACAACAGTTCTTACCTCACTGTACTGTTTTGGTTATGCTTGAGACAAGGTCCTTCACTATGTAACTCTAGCTGGCCTCTAACTCTTAGAGTTATGCCTGCCTGTGCTTCCTGAGTACTGAGATTAAAGGCATCCACCGCCATACCTAGTTCCTCGATATATTTTAAAGAAGATTTTTAACACTAACGTTGCAAGGTCAAGATTTATCCAGTCAAAATTAATTCCTTCCACTTATACTAATAGCACTTTTCCAAAGAACCTCCCCTAAATAAAGGGGCACAGGTACATTCTGTATGTTATCAAATCTGTAGCCCAAAATTACCATAAAAAATCACTTTCAAATTTCAAAAACAGTCTTAATTTCCATAAAGAGGAGTTTTTGAATCAGAGCAGCTCCTGACAACATTCAGCCAAGCTACCTACTGTCCCAATACCCTTTGTCTTCTACACAACCAACCACAGTCGAGGAGGTAACACAAACTCCAATACTGAAAAGTATACCTCCTCTTTGTTTTTTTTCTTTTTGTTGTTTTGTTGTGTTACGTCATACAGTGTGGGGGTGGGTGCCTACAAACCCTCCTGTGGAAGTCAGAGAACTAGTCTCTAGAGTTAGTTTTCCCTTCCATCCTTTGGTTCCAGGGCCCAGAATCAAGCTGTCAGGCTTCAGGGCAAGGGCCTTTACCTGCTGGGCCATCCTGTGGGCCTATTTTTGAGGCAAGGTCTCTCATATTGCCAGGCTAGCTTTAAACTCACTATGAAGCCAGTGGCAGTGGCCTTGAACTCTGAGTCATCTTGCCTCCTCCTCTCAAAGGCCTTGGACAGTATTTGTGAACCACCACACTGGGCGTGGATCCCTTTACTTGAAATACTGAAAGAATGGCTTAGGTGTAGAAGAAAAAAAAAAAAAAAAGAAAAGAAACACTGTATAAGAACACCAAAAGTATGTATACTACTGTTCAAAAACCCACACTATCTCAATGCATTTAGAAACACAGAACACAAATGACAGTCGGAAATGCAATTTCATGCACCAGCCCTGAATAAGAAACCGGGGTAACTTTGGGTGAATTGTTGCATGTAATGGATACTCAAACTTATTGTCAAATGTACAAAAGAGATACAATCCTTGCTTGCTCTTTATCCTCAATTTACTTTAGTTCTATTGCATAACTAAATAATTTTATAGGACACCGAATTCTCTCATCAAAGTGTAACAAGTTCTGAGATTCACTGGTAACAATTTTCCAAGGTACACTAGACAACCTAGATCATCACCACACCCAACCTAAAAGCAACTTAGCAGACACAGAAAGCTTTCCCTCTACGCTGCTGTTATACCCAAAACCTACTAATTATGGTTAACACCACCAGAAATAATAACCCATTAGGCGCTTGCAGTTAGTGCCATCAGCTTTAAGACGATCTAGTGCCATATGTCTCAGCAAAGTGCAACACAGATCCAACATCACAATGCACCTAACACTCCGTGCAACTATTTTAGGCTGCGTTTTGACGCGGTGTTTAATGTGAAGACTCGAGAACTAAAAGCAAATAAATGGGCGAGCGACCCCACAACTACCTCCTCGGATCCACGAACCGCGCTTAATCCTTCATCCTTGCACTTTCCCGTTGTAAACAGGAAACTCGGCCGAGAAAAGGTTAAGGAAACGGAGAGAAACCCATTTTCGCTTTTATAAAAGGAATAACGGCAGCGCTTCCAACCCCCACGACGTTGAGTGAACAAATGAAAACGCAAAAGGGAGGAAGTGACAGGGGTGGGCGGCTGGTGAGCTCACTTGCAAGTCCCAAGCGTGCCACCCGGCTCAGGGGTGCCCCCCAACATCTGCAACCGCAGCTGCAGCAGGGACAGCGGGATGAGGGGAAGCAGGGCGGCGGGAGCGCCCCGTTTCCTCCTCGGCCAACTCTCCTCCCGCCCCCACCCGATCCCCATCCCCATCCCCATCCTCCCCAGCCCATCCCGCCTGCTCCAGAGAGAACACCCAGCACCGGCACAGGCGGGGAAGACAAAGAGGCAGCGGGCAGGGGACTTGCAGAAGCATGCCGAGCGGGTCCAAGTCCAACTCCGGGGGACCACGCAGGCGGCCCCGGAAAGCGCCGCCGAGCGCGGGCCCCGCGGACGGCGGGCCCTCAGGCCGGGCCGCGCGGGCGGCGTCTCCGGGACGCGGGGCAGCGCCTGCGGGCGGCGCGGCCGGCGGCCGGCCAGGAGCGGAGCGGAGCGGCAGCCTGAGCGTGCCCGGGCGGGCCGCCGACGGGACTCACCCGCATTCTGGTCTCGCGGCCAGAGGTAGTAGGTGGCGGGGATCACGATGAGCCCCACGAAGGAGGTGAGGAAGTAGAAGAAGGTGTTCCCGCTGTCATCGTACTGGAACTGCTGGCCCGCCATGGCTCCGCCTCCTCCGCCGCGCTCCCCTCACCGCCGCCGCCACGACCCCGCGCTGCGCTCCGGCTCCCGGCACCCCGGCCCTGTGTGGCGTAGCTCGGACGCCGCCGCCGCTGCCGCCCGCCGCCGCCGCCGCGCCGCTCCTCCCCGCCCCCACGCCGCTCTCACGGACACGCCGCCGCCGCCGCCGCGGCCGTCGTCAACTCTCGCGAGAGGAGATAGTTCCCGCCCCACGCGGCTGGTCCCTCCCCGGCCGGTTCTTCCACATGCTCGCTGAGGGAGACGTGGCGCGCGCAGCGGAGAAACTCTGCGGGACCCCGCCCACGGCCCCGCCCCCCGAGCCACGGGCCACGCCCCCGATTCACAGAGGCCCGCCCGGGGCCCCGCCCCCTACTTCCCGGCACCCTTTCCCAGCAAGCTTCGCCAGATTCCCGGAGCGTGCCCCCCCCCCCCCCCCCCCCGTGACGAGGCGAGCGAGCGGTGGGCGCGGGCGAGCATCCTGGGTGCGACTGGAACCTGAGCTATTATAAGCGGAGCGAGGTCGCCCTGCCTCACACTCTCTTACCCCTCTCGCTTTTCCCTGTTTCTGATCCTCTCCTCCCAGTCAACCTTGTGGAAACAAGTGCCGTAAAGAGTAGGGAAGGAGGACTGATTCTAGTTTTGTTGCAAAGTAATGGTTGCTACTTGAAAACTGCGGGCTACGCTGCACCCATTTTGCAGATGAAGATTCCCTAACCCTGCACAAGTAGTTTCCTGAGTGTTCCAAAGTTGAGGTATTTGCCCGGTCATTGTTTTTCAATTGTCAGTAAAGCCCCCTTGGAATAAAGGAAAGTGTATACCAGTGGTTCTCAACCTTCCGACTGCTGCAACCCGTTAAATACAGTTCCTCATGTTGTGGTGACCCCAACCATAAAATTATTTTTGTTGCTACATCATAACTGTAATTTTGCTATTGTTACAAGTCGTCATATAAATATCTGATATGCAGAATATCAGAGAAGGTTTACGGATCTGCTCTGACGCCCCTTTAACAGGTGGTGCCTTTGACTACCTTGCTGCATTTCCTACCCAAAGAGCCTGGCACCCCTTGCAACCTGTGAGCAAGCTGACCAACAGTCACACTCTGCTCTTGGCCACAGGTCCCAGAAGCCGGAATCAGCTGAGCTGCAAGACAACTCTGAACTCGCAGCAACAATCCCACCGAGGTCCCCAGAAGGCCTGAGCTGGATGGGTCCCTGCGTCCGTCCGCATTTCCCTCTGCAGAGCAAGAGGACACAGCTGTGAATAGTAAAGGAAAATGATGTGTAATGCCTTTCAAAAGAGAAAGTACTGTGCAAGTGCAAGCATTCTGCTGTGTTTTAAGGCTTGCTTTAGACTACATCCTATTAACTAAATGGCTTTTCAATATGCCTCCCATTGTCTGAGGAGAAATCTGTTTCTACAACCTCTCTTATTTAATGTTTCAAAACCAGTTATGAGTGATGAGTTATATGAGTTACGCTCTCCCTTACAGTAGATTACGTTTACAAGTATTCTGTCTTTCTATATGAGTTACGCTCTCCCTTACAATAGATTATGTTTACAAGTATTCTGTCTTCCCTTTCAAGTCCCATTTTGACAGGAAATTTCTCTGTATTTTCTCCCTTGGTTTTTTTGGTTTTTTGTGTTTTTTTTTTTTTCTGGTATAAAGTTTCCAAGGTCTTTATTATAGGAGGGAAACTTAGAAGTAGAAAAGAAGTTTGTGCTATGAAGTCAAAACACAATTGTGGCCATCCTGAGAGACAGACAGGAAATTTGGAGGATGCAAGAAAAAAAAAAAAAACTCATTCCAGAGCATTAGCATCAGTCCTTAGGCAGCAGAGGCAGGCAGATCTCTGTGAGTTTGAGGCCAACCTGGCTGCATAGGGCTACACAATGGAACTGTTTAAAAAAAAAAAAAAAGAGAGAGAGAAAGAAAGATAGAAAGAAAGAAAAAGAAAAAAAGCCTGTCAACACATACATATTTTATGTTAAAGTAGCGACAACCCAAACTTAAGGCCTGAGTATATACATCCTTGGACAGGCTGTCATTCCTTTTTCCAGACATTGCCAGAGAATCTCAAGCAAAACTGCTCACAGTAAAGATATCTAGCATCCCTGGGGGCGGAACTTTTCCTCATAGACTGTAACACCACCAAGTACCCCCAGGATCACCCAGTGATAAGATACTAACTTCAAATTCCTATATGACTGTTGTCTAAAACAGCATGCTGGGGCTGCCTCTGAGCAGCCCACACACTAGCTCTCAGCATGCTGCAGTTCTGAACACTCTCTCCTGACCCTCATGCTTAAGTTTACATTACAATATCATTGATAAAACCACCACTCTCTTCATAGCTGTTCAGTCCTGGAATTCTTTTAACTGTCAAAGCCATGAATCCTGGGTCAGCCTGAGCCAAGGTCCCTAGAACTCTGGGAAATTCTCAAGTTGCTGGGGTGTGGGGACAGGTCAATAGGGAGCCATATCTCCTCTGTTCCTGTCCCCAGATGCTGACAACACAACATTGATATGCCAAGAGCAACTTGCTTGCTGAATAAATGCACCACTCACAAACTTGGTTCTGCTGGGGCACACAAGATTTCTCTCCTTAGGTTTGCAAAATGTTGGACCAGATTTTTTATGACTCAAATTATTTAACTCGGCGGGTATGCAAAGATTAATACATCAGTTTTATAACCTTATGACAAAATAAATTATTGATCATAAATAACTCCTGCCAGTTGTGGTGGCATATGCCTTTAATCCTAGCATTCTGGAGGCAGGGGCAGGCAGATCTCTCTAAGTTTTGGCCAACCTTTCTACATAGCAATTTCCAGGACAGCCAGGGCTCCACAGACCAACCCTGTCTCAAAAAAGAAATAAAATAATAACAACTAAAGCTCCCTTTGAACTGTTTTTCTGGACTTTAACCTCTTCAGTTGCAGCTCTGAGCTCATTTATATCCGTGGATTTAATGATTTAAACATGAGATAGCAATATGAACAAATGTCATTTACTAAGCTTCTAACCAATAAAAAATGTGAAATTTGTCAAATAGCCTATAAATACTCAGTTTGTGGTAACAGGGTCTCATGTAACCCTATTTTGCTTCTAACTCAACATGGATGCAATAACTCTGAAGCCAGGTGTTGTGGAGCGCACCCTTGACCCTGCCCAGCACTCTAGGAGCAGAGACAGGTAGATCTCTGTGAGTTCCAGGGCAGCCTTGTCTACAGATCAATTTCCAGGGCAGCCTAATATACATAGTAAGGCCCTGTCTCAAAATAAGAGCATGACCCTGCTCCTCCTTCCTCTACTTTCTAAGTTCTGGGATTGCAGGTATGGGCCACTACACCAGGCCCTACCACTGATGATACCAACTTGCAAAACTATTTCTTTTAAGAGATCTTTTTAGTGAAATTTTAATAATAGCAGCTGAATATGGAAAAAACTGAGCCACAAACACATCTGGTCCTTAATTTTGGCATGTTAAAATGTATTTTAATATCATATCTGAATATGTCTGTAAGAGAATATTTTAATTGCTTGGTAGTTTATTTCCTCTATGGTATGAAAAGCTTATTTTTAGGCTCCTTTTAATAAATTATTCTTTCCTCAGAATGAATCTTTAATTTATCGGCAAATCATCCTAAGTTACTGGCATTGACTTTCATTTATGCATACCAAAGTATTTGTGTATTCAAAGTAAATGATATTATTCAGTTTTCTGTGTAATGGAGTTAACTACAGAGACCAGAAGGAACCAAATTATTAAGTAGGTACATGTAATTGATTCTAACTTCCTTCCTCTTTCCCTACATCTCAGTACAGTCATCCTTTTCATCTGTGATATGTCTCAAGCCTTCCAGCGGATGCCTGAGACCACAAATAGTACAAACCCTACAGATACTGTTTTTTTTTTCTACACATGCACAAATGGAATGCCATTTCTATCTCAGCCATATATTATGATTATACATGGTGGTCAGGAATTTTAAAGTTTGAGGTAGAAGAGCAAACCTAGAGCAGTTTTCTTTTTCTTCCTTCAAAACTATGCAGATAGGGCTGGAGAGAGCTCAGTGGGTAAGGTGTGGTGATATTTTGTTTATGACCTAACAAATAAGGCTTGCAGGAAAATCAGAGAGCAAAGCTAGTCATGCTAGTCAGCCAGGCAGTGGTGGCACACACCTTTAATCGCAGCAACCGGGAGACAGAGGCAGATGGATCTCTGTGAGGTCAAGGCCACTCTGGGCTACTGGAGAGTGAATCAGTCTAAAAGAGAAATAGAGCTCACTCCTTTGATCCCCGCACTTGGAATTCCACACCTTTAATCTCAGCACTAGAAGAATATAAGTTGGGAGGAGACAGGAGCTCAGTGCAGTCTGAGCTTTGGTGGAGAGCAGTGCAGTCTGGAGATGCAATCTGAAGACAGGATCGCCCCTTTCATGTGAGCATTGGTAGAGCTGAGAACTCTCTAGTGGCTGTCGCTTTGCTTCTCTGATCTTCAGCTTTAACCTCAATATCTGTCTCTGAGATTTTATAATTAATACCAGTTAGAATTCATGCTACAGTAAGGGTATGAATTCTTCTCCCAAAGGACCTAAATATCCACACTGGGCAGCTTACAACTGCTTTAACTCCAGCTTCAGGGGAACTGACAGCGTCCTTGGTTTGTGCTCAAGCACCCCCCCCACACACACACACACACTCACACACATAACACATACACATAGTTTTAAGAATAACAAAAATTTTAAAAACCAAATAGAGAATTTTCCCATTAATCTTTTTATATATTAATCTTTTTTATAATAAGTCAATACCTTTTGGGGTTGCTGGCCATTTTCTTGTCCTCCAGATCCCACCACCCTTCACAACCCCAAATAAACACACGGACGCTATATTAATTATAAAACTGTTGGCCAAAGGTTAGGGCTTCTTACTGGCTACCTCTGTCTTAATTATTAACCCATAACTACTAATCTATGCATTTATACATGGTCTTATATTACCAGAGAACACCTGGCAAGCCTATCCTTCCAGTCCCTCCATGGCATCTCCTTCTGGTCTCTCTCTGCCTACTTTTCCAGAATTCTCCTCGTCTCCTAGCCCTGCCTATCTTCCTGCCTCCTATCAGCCAAACGGTGTTTTATTCATCAACCAGTAAGAGAAATATATGTACAGAAGGACATCCCCCCATCATTTGCCATTTAACTTAAGGAAGTACTTGACAGCTTCTTTTTGGCTTGTCTAAATAATCGACATTATCACCCTTCTCTTAAGAGCCATCATTAATTATAATATACATCTTTTAAACTCCAACCCTGCCATACCACAGCTCATCTGAAGACTGAGATGGCTAAGTGACTAAAGGATGAATAATGTATATACCATGGACACCCTGAACAAAGAAATGACTCAGAATCTGGACAGAACACAGCAGAACCGAGAGGGATTTCATCAGAGCACATACTTGCAAATTATTTATTCATTTCTGGAACTTTTCATTTAATATTTTTGATGGTGGATATACTAGATGACAGGGAAATAAAACCATGAAAAACAAAATCCAAGAAAAGGAGGAATTACATACACCATGACTTTTATTTCCAAAGCCTAGGAAATCCCTTTTTATTTCCTTTTTCTTTTGTGACGGGGTCTCATGGAATCTCTCCAAACTTGATATGTAACCGAGGGTGACTTTGAACTTCTGATCCACCTGTCCCTCTATCCTAAGTGCTGGTGTTGTTACAGGCTTACACCATCAAGCACACTTTCAAATCATTTTTAAAAAAGAAAAAAAAGAGTATTTTTAATCCAGACATGCTAGCACATGCCATTAATTTCAACACTTGGGAGGTAGAGACAATAAAATGTCTGTGAGTTCCAAGCCAACAGCCAGGGCTGTATACTGAGACCCTGTCTCAAAACTAAAACAAAAGGTTTAGTTGTTACTGGGGGCTAGGGAAAGATGGCTCAGTGATTAAGAGTACTTGCTGCTCTTTTCTTTCTTCAAAAGTGCGTGCGTGTGTGCGTGCGTGCGTGTGTGTGTGTGTGTGTGTGTGTGTGTGTGTGTGTGTGTGTGTGTGTGTGTGTACATGAGTTTTTCCAGAAGCCAGAGGTATTGGATCTGCCTGGAGCTCGGTTACAGTGGCTGTAAGCTACCTGTTGTGGGAGCTGGGAATCAAGCTTGGGTTCTCTAGAAGAGCAGCACATGATCTAAACCCCAGAGCCATCTCTCCAGCTCTGCATCTGGTGCTTTTACAGAGGACTGGGGTTCAGTTCCTGGCACCCAGAAGGTGCCTCTAACTATCTGCATCCACTTTCAGGAAATCTGAGTCTCTTGTGGCCTCCTTGGGCACCAGGCACACTTGTGGTGTCCATACAAACATGCAAGCAAAATAGTTATACACATAAAATTAAAATAAGTAGACAGTGGTGGTGCACACATTTAATCCCAGCACTTGGGAAGTAGAAGCAGGCCAATCTCTGTGAGTTCAAGGCCAGCCTGGTCTACAGAGCAAGGGCCAGGAAAACCTCAAAAGCTACACAGAGAAACCCTGTTTCGAAAAACACAAAAATAAATAAATAGATAGGTAGATAGATAGATAGATAGATAGATAGATAGATAGATAGATAATTTTTAAACTTGTGTATATGCGTGTACATGCACATACATCCATGGGTGTAAACACAGATGCACACCTGCCGTGAAACACGTGTGGAAGTCAGAGGACTGCCTCAAACACCAATCATTTGCCTTCCACCTTGTTTGAGAGAGGATCTCCTGATTTGTTTCCACTATATATGCCAGGTTAGATGGCCAGCAAGCTTCCAGAGTTTCTCCAGACTCAGTCTCCTCCCTTCAAGGGTGCTGAGATTATAGATGCATTACTATTTGATTTTCATTGGGCAGTGCTGGCACACACCTTTAATCCCAGCACTGGAAAGGCAGAGGCAAGTGGATCTCTGAGTTCCAGGTCAGCCTGGTCTGCAGGGCAAGTTCCAGGACAGTCAGGCCTACACAAAGAAACCCTATCTTGAAAGATTCACACACCCCCAGACACACACACACAAAAAAAATCATTTAACTTTCACAAAAATCTTCCATGTTACTCCAGAAAAAAATAATAATTATTATACAGCAGTTACATATTATAATTGCTATAAATTTATGTACTATAAACAGAAGAGTTCTAGTAATTTTTCAATGTTGGTAATCAAATCTAGGGCCTCCAGGCAAGGGTTCTGCCACCGAACTAGATCCCAGCCCTAGTTCTGATAAATTCTATTTTGCATGGTTTTCATCCACAATTGGAGTTGGGGGATTGAACCTAGAGCCTAGTGCATACGAGACTCTACCAATGAAACACACTTCAGCATAAAAAGAAAATTCCAGAGACTTATTATTGTGTATACAGCATATTGAGTACTTCTTTTTTCAAAGCTAGCCCCAGGGTATCTCTCACACTTGGTGCTTACAATTCTTAAATCTGACTCCACCCATTTCAAACAATGCTATGCTGCTCTTCTTCTGCTACACACCCCTTGGGATATTTCCCAATGTGAACCAAGACCTATCTCCCCTTCATGTCCCTTTGGTGAGAGGAGATGTAGAAGCTTGTACCATTTAGGCATCTATGCTGGATTATAAATATGTATGTAGATGAGAGTTAACTACTGAAAGTAATTTAGCATCTATCTCCCATCAATAAATGATCACGACCCAGAGAGGAACAAACCAGTGAGAGGCACTTGTGTTTGACAGGTGCTCAACAGTATGTGAGTGGTAACAACACTAGACAGTGGATAAGAATATCCCCCAACTCATCTCTGTGAGTTTGAGGCCAGCCTGGTCTTCAGAGTGAGTTCCAGAACAGCCAGTGCTACACAGTGAAACCCTGTCTCAATGCCTCCCCCCAAAAGACTATCGCCTGACCCAAGAGGAGTGGGTGTCTATAGCTATGATAGTCATGGCTAACATTAGTTTAATGGGGACTTCAAAAGCCCACCCTGCACTCCAAGCAGTATCAGCGATCTTCCCTGTCTACCAGGACATATTAGTGTGAGCCATCACTGACAGCCTAACTCAATAGTGAGAAAGAACTATGACCCACAGATGGACCAAACCCAGCCCTGGTTTTAATTTCTGATTCACTGGACAAGCTGGCAAGAGATCACAAGTCTTACACAAATGAGCAAACTTGCCCTGCTGGTTAGGTCATGGCTTTGCTTTGCTGAGTAGAGAGACAGTGGTCAGACTACATGAAAACAGAACTCTTAACGGACAACCCTCCCAGCAACCAGTCCAGGAAGGCAAGTTTAACCTCTGCCAACTATTGGCCTCAAACTTTAAGACTTGATGAATGACTATCAGCTTCACATAGCTTTCTGAACCAGGATCAATTAGCCAAATACATTCCCTAAAGCAAACACAGACACTCCACTTCTAGTTTGCCTGCCTCCAGTTTCTCCATACCAACAAGCTGCCTTCAGAGGGTACCCAAGGCCTTCCCTTTCTGCTCTCTCAAGTCTCTCGCACCTTCCAGCCTTGCTACCACAAATGCCTCTCCTGCCGTAGTAAGCCCTGAATTGATAGCATGGTTCCTGTCTGGCTAGTGATCATTTACTGGTGGGAGGTAGATGCTAGATTACTTTCAGTAGTTAACTCTCTCGTATACATATTTATAATCCAGCCTAGATGCCTAATGGCACAAGTACCCACATCTTCTCTCACCAAAATCTGAACAAACAAGATAAGCACTGGCCTGTACTGGACCATAGAAATAAAAAGCTGTTTCAGATTGTGAAGAATGCTCGTTCTTAGGAACTATTATTGATTTGACCCTCAAAGTTACCCTTCTGCCTACCTGCTTGTGGGGCATTCCCTGTTCACATGAATAAGAAACAATTAACAAACCTCTTTTTTCTTTTTTTCTTTTTTTTTTTTTTTTTTTTTTTTGGTTTTTCGAGGCAGGGTTTCTCCGTGGCTTTGGAGACTATCCTGGAACTAGATCTTGTAGACCAGGCTGGCCTCGAACTCACAGAGATCCTCCTGCCTCTGCCTCCCGAGTGCTGGGATTAAAGGCGTGTGCCACCAACGCCCAGCTCTTTTTTAAACATTTTTAAAAATTATTTATTTATTTGCTATGTGTAGTGTTCTGTCTGCATGTATCCCTGCAGGCCAGAAGAGGGCACCAACCATATCTCATTACAGATGGTTGTGAGCCACCATGTGGTTGCTGGGAATTGAGCTCAGGATTTTAAACACTGAGCCCTCTCTCCAGACAGGTGCACTTTTCAAAAGTTTTGTTGACCATGATTCATATCAAGGAAAAAAAAAAGAATGTATTTTGTGCCAGAGAGATGGCTTGGTGGTTAAGAGTCCTGGCTGCTCTTCTGGGGTTCTCTTAGGTTCTGAGACGTTTCCCAGCCCCCTCATCTCCATTCTCTATTCAACAGAGGATACACACAGGTAAACACTCATGCACATGAACTAAAAGTAGTAAAATCTTGGGCAGAGAGAGACGACTCAGGAGTGAAGAGAACTGGCTGCTCGTGCAGACAACCCAGGTTTTATTCTCAGAATCCGTGTGCCTCACAACCATTTGTAACTTCACTACCAAGAGACTTGACACCCCCCACCACGGATATCAGACAGCATGTGGTACACAGATATACATATAGAGAAAACGCTTATATACAATAAAATATTTTTATTTGTCTGTTTGTTTTGAGATGGTCTCTCTACATAGCCCTGGTTGTCCTAGAACTCATTATATAGACCAGGATACTCACAGAGGGCGGCCTGCCTCTGCCTCTCAAGTACTTTTTTTTAATTAAAAAAAAAAGTGTATTTTAGATTGTGAAATGAAAATCCCTCATCATGTGTAATGCAATGTGATACTTTTCTATCTCAATCTTTTTTTATTTCCAAGACAGGGTTTCTCTGTGTAGCTTTGGAGCCTATCCTGGCACTTGCTCTGTAGACCAGGCTGGCCTGGAACTCACAGCGATCCGCCTGCCTCTGCCTCCTGAGTGCTGGGATTAAAGGCGTGCACCACCAACACCTGCAGTCAATCTATTTTTAAATTTCAGATTTTGTTTTGTTTTGTTTTTTAAGACAGGGTTTCTCTGTATAGTTTTGGAGCCTGTCCTGGTCCTTGCTCTATAGACCAGGCTGGCTTTGAACTCACAGAGATCGGCCTGCCTCTGCCTCCTGAGTGCCACCACTGTCCAGTTTAAATTTTGGATTTTTTGAGATGAGATCTCACTATGTAGCCCCAACTTGGCCTTGAATTGTGACCCCAGGTTCTTCTCACAGTGATCTTCCTGAGTGCTGGGATTGCAAGCGTACACTACAATCTGTGGCTTTACATATTTGCTTATACCAAATTTAAACAAATCATACTTATTAATATATAAAATATACCATTCATAATCTAAAAAGCTTTCTAACAATGTATAGGGATGCACTACTATAAAACATAGATGATATATTCTAAGATATATATATATATATATATATATATATATATAATATTGTTTTTTCGAGACAGGGTTTCTCTTTGGAGCCTATCCTGGCACTCGCTCTGTAGACCAGGCTGGCTTCGAACTCACAGAGATCCACCTGCCTCTGCCTTTGGAGTACTGGGATTAAAGGCGTGTGCCACCAACTCCTGGCCTAAGTGTATTCTTAAAATTCATTTTATTATTGCATGGTAGCTTTCACTTAAACAGCTTTGTTGCAGTTTTCAGCCATAATAGCATGAAAGTCACCTAGGAGACATGTTGAAACAGATTGCCACTGGGCATGGTGACCCACACTAGTAACCTTAACTCTTGGAACGCTGAGGCAGATCTGAAGTTTGGGGCCAGCCTGGGCTATACAGCAACACACACAGAATATTTATAGGTCCTGCCCCCGGGGCTCTGATTCATCTCCAACAATTCAGTTTGGGGACATATTCCTGGGTTCTGGTGCTGTTCCTGGTCTAGGACCTATGCTGCTCTAATCAGTCACTTTCATAGATCAAACTCTCATTTTATACAGTGGATAATCATATCCTAATTTATCTGATTGTCACATGTTAAGTGTACTGAAGCAAAGGCTGTCTTATTAACTACTTGTAAGTCTAGGTCAAAAGTAAGGACCTCAGGGTGTCCGAGATGCTCAGTGGGTAAAAGCACCAATGCTAGCAAACTGAGTTCCATGCTGGAACTCCCATGGTAGAAGGAGAGAACCACTCCCACGTGACGTCCTCTGACTCCACGTGCCTGCCACACGTATGCATACACATGTGTCAGGAAGAGAGCAAAAAGTAAGGACTTGAGGGAGACAGCCAGCTTCCAGGTTCCACCTCTCAGAACTATTTAACCATTCTCCATTTACTAAACACTGAAGCCATGTGCCAGGGGCCATTCTAGGCTGTGGACTACAGCATTCTGAGCATTTGCTAAGGGAAGATTTCTCTTCGCAGCAATTCAGAACAGCCCCGGGGGCTGTTTATGAGGTCCTTGGACAGTTTAGCTCCCGCTAGATAAGGGCAGGTGCCCTTCTGGCAGAGATGACAAAGTAGGCCACCTGCAACCGGTTTTACAGCCCCTCAGCTCTCTGAAAGCAGTGCCAGTCCTGTGGCTGGAACACAGCAGAGCATCTGGGCGCTTGTTACAACACGGTTTCCCATGCCCGAGTCTGAAAAGGCCTGGTAGCTGTGCTTAACTGGTGTCCCAGGTGAGTCCTCAGGTCAGCAGAGCATGGAAAACACGGTGTAAAATGTCTGAGCACAACATAGTCCTCCAAATCATATTAACCCAAACTAGAAAGTTCTCCCAATCTTTGAGTGGCATCAAGTGCTGCATATAAGAACTCTTGAGGAAACCTGAAAACTTCCCAGTGGTGAGGCCGCCCTCTATACCGATTGGGCAGGAATCTCTCTCAGGCTGTTCCAATTGCCAAGCAAACTTTTGAAGCAGATTTCTCGGACTTCCTCTCATGGCTGTCTCCTGTTACCAAGGCAACCAATATCCTGCTTAGTGCTTAAGTACATGGGAAAGCAAAGGAGATGCCAGCAGGTGATCTTTAGGGTCCCCAATCCCCTGGGCCAGTAGTCCTGGAAAGCTCTGTTAAGAAAGGGGGAGGGGCCAGGCGTTGGTGGTGCATGCTTTTAATCCCAGCACTCAGGAGGCAGAGGCAGGAGGATCTCTGACTTCGAGGCCAGCCTGGTCTCCAGAGCGAGTGCCAGGATAGGCTCCAAAGCTACACAGAGAAACCCTATCTCGAAAAACAAAACAAAACCAACCAAACAAACAAAAAACAGAAAGAAAGAAAGAAAGAAAGAAAGAAAGAAAGAAAGAAAGAAAGAAAGAAAGAAAGAAAGGAGGAAAAAAAGAAAAGGGGAAGGGACTTCCACAAAGTTTGGTGGCTTCGAGGATTCCATTGAAAGGTGTAGACTAGTAACTCCCCAGTTCTAATGCAAACCCCAATCTCTCAGGGAGCTTTTGTTTGTTTGGGTTTTTTGGTTTGTTTGTTTGGTTCTTGTTTTGTGTTTTTTTCTTTCTTTCTTTGGTTTTCAAGATGATTTCTCTGTGGCTTTGGAGGCTTTCCTGGAACTAGTTCTTGTAGATCAGAGATCCACACATGAGCCACCACCACTCGGCTTAACTTTTTAAGATATGGATTTAAGAAAATTGAGCCTGCAACCTTTCTGCCTCAGTTTCAGCTTCCTCAGTAGCTGGAATCAGAGGCCTGTGTCACCAGGCCAGGTCAAGATCTAGGACCTTTTTATTATTATTATTATTATTATTATTATTATTATTATTATTATTATTTACAGTCAGCTCCAAGTGGTCTCCATTCTACCAACACAGAAAATTGAGGGGCCAAGCTGTAGAGCCTCCCCTAAATTTAATATCCATAGACAAAAGCAGCAAGTGTATACTGTTATGAAAATATGTTAAGGTAAAAGGGAGATGCTGACTGTCAGACTGACAGAATTCTCTAAATTTTATTGATTTTAAATTTTAAATTTTAAAGGTTTACTTTTTTAAATAAACAGAGGTATGTATCAAATTGATGGCATAGATTTGAGACAGAGTTCAGCTATGGAGTGTGCACAACAATACTGAAAGATATGGTGAGAGGTGTAGGAGAACAAAAGCAGAGTTAAAGAGAGTGAGGGCTTCCAAAATTCAAAATGTGGTTCTTCTATTTACCACTTGCATGGCCTTGGGCTAATGACTTAATTTATTCACTTTACTCTGCGATGTTTTGTGCCCTGGCAAATCAGTTCACATATGGCAGGTGTCAGGGCAAGGGCTGGCATCAGTAAGTCCTCCATAGCTCATTGTCACTACTTTATAAACGTAGCCCGGATGTTCAGGGCTTCACCAAATGTAGGTTCACGCACCTGGTCTTGGTGCTTCCATTCTGGCTTGGTAAGCTACAGAACATCCAACCCCATGGAGAAGATGGGCAGCAGAGACCCACAACTGGACAATGTGCAGAGAGCGAGAGACTTTGAACACCCAGTCCTAAACAACGGGAGGTTTTCATTAACCCCCCCCCCACACACACACACATACACTCAGAGCTCAAGGATATACATAGAAGAGGACAGAAAGATTGTAAGAGCCAGAGGTAACGGGAGGCTTCGAGGAAACAGTGTCTCCAAGACACAACAGGACTGGTGCACACATGAACTCACAGAGACTGGATCAACACAGGTGAGACCTGCACGGGTTCAAACCAGACAGGATCCCAGCACTGAGAGAGGGAAATGGACACAGGGTCCCCTGCTACCCAAGAAGCTGTCTGCAGCTGGTACCCACTGGCAAAGGGAAAACCAGCTCAGTTTTCTCCAATGGAGTCTCACTGGGTATATCAACTGCACTTCAGGGCAGGCTACATGTAGATGGACTTTTCACTCGCAAAAAATGACATGGAGACTTATTATTAATTACAAAAGCTCAGCTGATAGCTTAGGCTTGTTTCTAACTAGAGCTCTTATAACTTAAATTAACCCATTTAAATTCATTTACTTCCTGCCCATCCTGCTTGCTTTGCAACTCTGGCATCTCCTCCTTTCCAGCATCCTCTCTGTCCTGAAGATCCTGCCTGGCTATCGGCCATTTAGTTTTTTATTAAACCAATCACAGTAACACATCTTCACACAGTGTAAAGGGATATTTCACAACAGCCACATGCCCAGGAGTAGTTGGCCAACACAAAATGGAGAATAGTACTTTGATTCATTTTGCTTTGTTTTAGCTTTTTTATTTTAATTTTTGTCCTGTTGAACTTTTGCTTGTTTGTTTCGATTTTTTATTTTTGTGGGTTTTTTTGTTTCTTGTTATTTCTTGATTTTTATGTTTTCATTTTGCTTTTGTTTTTGAAAGAGAAAAGGGACATAAGGTTGAGTGGGTAGGACCTAGGAAGAACTGGAGGAGGGGAAAATTATGATCAAAATAGTATGTGAAAATTTTTTTCAATAAAAAAAATCTTTAAAAACTAGTGTGCTTAGGGAGAGCAGTCTCCAGGGTGTCCATTCTCAGTGCTGTCTGCCATGCCTGTGTTTTAGTTTAGGTCCAGAATGGTCCCCAGAGGCTCATATGTTGAAGGCTTAGTCCCCAGTGCAACAATAAACTAAAGGCAGGCTTGGGGGAAGTGAATAAGGGCTCTGATCTCATCAATGGCTTAACCCATTGATAATTTCATAATTGCACGGATTATTGAGAGGTGGAGGAAACTGTAGGAGAGACGTCCTCACTGAAGGAGCTAGTCACGAGGGGTAGGCAGGTGATCCTGCCCCAGCTGACCATTCCTATCTCTGCTTCCTTTCACCGTGAGATGAGCCTCTTTTCTTAATCGTAAGTTCCCCACCATTGGATTCTGATTCACCACACCACTCAGCAGTCACAAAGCCTCCAAGATGTTGGCTGAAAACAAATCTTTACCCCTTGGCACCATTTTCCTCATATATTTTGCCACAGTAAAGAAAATTGACTAACCCAGGCTGGTTAGGTCAACATCAGACCATAAAAGAACCTAGAGTGTACCGAGAGATTGTAGGTTAAGATATCTTTATTCAAATAATACTGGCCAAGCACAAGCCAGAGCGTGCCCAGAGGCAGCAAGCTAGGGAGGCCCAGAGAGAGAGAGCTCCCACGTCTCTGCAGCACCATAGTAACTCCCCACTGACCCTCTCCTCTGAACCTCCCCTGACCATGCCCTGACAGGCGTAGTTAAGCACACCTGTAGCCAGCTCTTAGGAAGCATGGTTACAGTGTCTCCCTACACTAGAGAGGTATTGCTCCTGTGTTTATTGCTGGTATTTTCACAACCTAGAGAACTACAACACCCGGAGGACCACTTCTGTTGCTGGCCTAGAGTTTGCTGATTACATGGTCAAAGCCAGCTATCTTTTTTAAAGATTTATTTGTTTTTACATATATTGGTGTTTTGCCTGCATGTATATCTGTGTGAAGGTGTCAGATCATCTGGGACTGGAGTTACAGACAGTTCTGACTGCCTTGTGGGTGCTGGGAACTGAACCCAGGTCTTCTAGAAGAGCAGCCAGTGATCTTAATTGCTGAGCCATCTCTCCAGCCCCCTGGCAGTCATCTTCTATCTGAGGCATTGGTTGATTCCTAGTAATTTAATTGTCCCCAGCACTGGCTTTGTTTTATTTGTTTATTATTTTTATGCGTATGTGTTTGTGTAAATGTATGCCACATGTGTGCACATGCTGTGCATGGTGACCAGAAAACCCTGTCAGACTCCGGGGAACTGGAGTTACAGGCTGCTATGAGAGCCTGATGTGGGTGCTGGAGGCAGATCTCGGGTCCTCTAGAAGAGCATCAAGTGCTCTTACCCACCGAGCCTTCTCCCTCCAGCCCCAGCAATGGTGTTTTAATAACAAAAACTTCATAATGCTGATCCACCTTTAAGTCTTGAAAAATGGTGACCTTCCATTCCCTGAGCAAATGGGAAGAGGAGGGAGGGAGCTACGAGAATGAGAAGGGAAGAAGAGGAAGGATGCAGAGGTCATGAGGGAGCAGAAAGGTTGAGTCAGGTGTAGACTAGAAGAAAGGATATGTGATAGGTAGAATTTTAGTGGGGGGATGGTAGGGGAGGAAGGGAGGGAGAAGGGAACTGGGATTGTCATGTAAATCAATCTTGTTTGTAATTCAAATAAAAAATGATTTTAAAAAAATAAAAGAAAAATGGTGACCTTGACATGATGTTATGCATGGCATGGCTAGCTGCTGTGCCCCTCACGGCTTTGCTATTGACCTGACTGGGGCAGTGGGGGAATGAAGAAATGACAGACACACGTACAGACCATCTGGGGTCAGGGGCGCTCTGCTGAAGATGCGCCAGCATCCTGGAAGCTCATCGAGTGTGCTAGATCCAGTTGAATGAGGAAGCAGGTTAGGTAATCTGGGGAGAGGTCTGTCAGGGAGCAGCATGAGGCTGTAGTCACCCTGAAGGAGGCTGTGATAGTATCTCCGCACACACTGTCTACATTCTTACCCAGACCAGAGGAAGGCCTTCCCATTCCGATGGGTCTGAGGCATTGGCATGTTTGACACATCCCTGCTCATGTCAACAATACACGTTCGCTCATTAGTTAGCGTCAGCTATAACCCTGCTAAACCTCATGCAGGCAACTTGAACATAAACCTTCCATATAGTCCCCAAGGAGGCTTGCTCGGCAGTCATGATAGGAGTAGATCTCTGTCCAAACCTTTCTTGTCAACCTTTTCACTAGTGGAGATTCCAAAAGCAAGGTACACAATGGAAAAAGAAAATGATTCCTTATTTTAAATCCATTTTAAAAATTAGTTTATACTAATTATGTAAAGACAATGGGTTTCATTATGATATTTTCACATGTACATACGTGTTTCAATTACACTTACCACCCATTCATTCTTTTGTTGTTGTTGTTGTTGTTTGTTTGTTTTTCGAGACAGGGTTTCTCTGTGTAGCTTTGGAGCCTATCCTGGCACTCGCTCTGGAAACCAGGCTGGCCTCAAACTCACAGAGATCCGTCTGCCTCTGCCTCCCGAGTGCTGGGGATTAAAGGCGTGCGCCACCAATGCCTGGCTCATTCTTTCTTTTTACTCCTCTCCACACATCTACTTGGGCTTCTCAAATGTTTCCTGCTTTAGAAAAACAAACAAACAAAACCAAGCATTTGTCTATTGCTATCAAAGTATTTTCAGAACTTGAGTTGAGCATAGAGAAGCCAGTAAAGAAGCTCAAAGAAAGAATTCTTGTCTGTGTATGTAGCCCTGACAGAGTGCTACCTCTGTGAAGAAAGCCTGGGGTTAGAGCCCTCGTACCATAAAATAAAATAAGGAATCCAGCAGCAGCCAGTACCCAGACACATGTTCTCCCAGAGCACAAAAATGAAATGCAAGGCCCATAGTCTTTATCCACTGCTCGCCACTCACTCCACAGGCTAAAGCCAAGATGTGGTGACAGACACAGACACTGGCTCCATTCTCAATCAGACCTGTGCAAGCTCACAATTCTACCCAGAGGGCTCCTTGGTACCTTGCAGACCCATGAATGTGAACAGCTACAAGGTGAAAAGAGTACCAGGCCCAGCTCCAGGAGCTCCTGTGATTCAGCTCCAGCCAGGCCACATTATCACTTTAGAGGATTAAGACAGTAGTGAGGAGCCAGTTTGGAAAGGGCCTTGAAGGTCAGACTAACTTGCCTGAACTTTATAGGCAATTTTTATGATTATGTCATTAATATAATCAGCAGAGATAAAGAGAAGAAAAAAGGACAAAATTGTGATTGCAAGTCCATTCAGGCTGCCTGTTGCTTGCAGAATTTGAATTCCAGCATGAGCAGTGCAGGCAGTCCTGGATTGTTGGCCCTAAGGAGTCACCTCCAATAGTGAGTGGAGCAAGTCAGAGAGCCTGAGACCATTGCTACTGTGCTCAGGGCTGGAGTCACAACAATCAGCCTCCCTTTTACATGTGGCCTGAAGGTGTCCTAAATTGGAATCAGATAGAGAGAGAAAATAAGAAAAAGAGAGAGGATCAAAATATATCCCATGGGACTAGAGAGATGGCTAGTGATTAAGAGCACTGTTTGCTCTTGCAGAAGAGCCAAGTTCAATTCTCAGCGCCCATATGGTGGCTTAAAAACATTTGCAACTCCAGTTCCAGGGGATCCAACACCCTCTTCTGACCTCTGTAGATACCAGGCATGCATGCAGGCAAAACAATCGAACGTGTAACATATATACAGTGATGGCATGCCTTTAATCCCACCACTCAGGAGGCAGAGGAAAGCAGATCTCTCTGAGTTCAAGGCCAACCTGGTCTACAGAGTGAGTTCCAGGATAACCAAGGCTTCCAGTGAAACCCCATCTTGAAAAACCAAACCAAAACAAAAAGCTAAATCATGTAAACTTATCATTATTCAATAAATTCTGACATCATGGAAATACATTTTGTCTGTTTCTGGCATAGAGTACTCATGACCCTAAGGAGAATCTCCATGAGTTTGGGGATGGCCTCGGTTTCACAGTGGGCTCCAGGACAGCCTGGGCTACAGAACGACACTCTGTCTCACAAAGAAACAGTCAATTCCCACTGTGACCCCATCCTTAATTTCTTCAAATTCTGTTTTATTTTATTGACTTTTTTGAGATGGGAGATTCACATAGTCCACAAAATTTTAAAGCCTGGCAATTTTTCAGAGAATTGCAAAATAAAGGATTTCTAAGTTTTAAAATACTATAATTCAAGATCATATTTGTCATATATTTTAATTTCCCACATTTTGTTTGTTTGTGTGGTTGCCTTGGGTGCCATGGCTTGAGTGTGGAGGTCAGAGTTCTCTACTTACAGGAGGATAGAGGCTGATCTCATCCTCTCAAGTGCTGGGATTATAGGCATCACAAATGGCCTACTGGGCTTTTCGTTGTAAATGTGGATGGTTTTGTTATGTTGCTATAACATACTCTTGGCCTCTCTGCTTTCTGTCCCTCATAGGATGCTCTGGCTTCTCTCCTGGATAGAAAATTACAAAAAGTCACCCTCAAGGTCTAGGGCCCTTGTGGTCGGTCTTGAGGTACCCATGACTTTTGCTAAGGCACTGGGGTCTTTTTTAATTTTAGTTAACTCTAACTCCAAGCCTTAAAGAAAATTTGAGGAGCAGTTTATGGAAATGTGTAGGAAGAGTTCTTGAGCCAGGCTTTACTGTCAGTGTGAGTTGTTGGAAGGGGAGGCAGGGATAGGAGGAGAGTTAGGGTAGTTTCAAGTCACTAGCCAGCCACTTTGCCACCAGAGTGCCTTTCTCCCTGAATCTTCTTCTCTGGGGCTTTCTAAAGTCTGAACATCCCCTCAGCCTCTGGCGTGAGCCCTCGATGGCCAGGAGATGGCCAGGAGGGGCTCTGGACCTAGGAATGGAAGGAAAACAATGCTGACATTTGTTTGTAGTAAGTCTTGCATTTGGGACTGTTGCTAATTCCTCCTGACCTCGAGCATCTGAAATCAAGCCCTTGAAGGCTTATTGTTGAGCATTAAACCATTTTTAACTCTGATGATTAATGTAGTTATAAATAAGCTTGGCAAGAAATACATTGAGTATAATTTATCATCTCAAGTACGAAAGTCCCAAACTTTAAAATAGTATTCCTTAAAAACTGGTTTTGAATATGCCCTTGACTGCCTTTGTGACCCTGGCTAAGTCACTTCGGAGTGGGGTGCATGTGTAGCTTTGGCCTATAGAAGAATATAATACTATACACCTCAGTTCCTTCAAAGGATGCCATGAAGGTCAAATCAGACTGCATTAAAATAGTTACAATTTTAATTACTTGCATTTGCATAGTACTTTATCACCCACAAAGCATTTCTGCATATATTATTGCATTTGCATGAAAGAGCTTTGAAAAGTTATAAAGTGGTGTGAAAGGACAGTACGTAGGTTTAAGTTCTGGCTCCTTGTCTCTCTTCTCCGTGGTTCTTTGGTAAAATGGGGTGGTGGCAGGACCTAGCTCTCAGGTGTGGAGAGAGAGTATGCCATGTGCAGCATAGGGAACTGTTGGCTCGGGGTCTACATAAGCAAATACTCAACAAATACTCAACAAAATTCACCTTGTTCAGGCTTCTATGCAAAGCCACCTCCTAAAGGCCTGCCCAGACTTCTGTCTGAGCAGTGTCCTCCCTCCACATTACTTCCTCATCTGCCCTGGTTTATTTTTCTGGGAATCACACTTATTTGCTTAATGTCTCATGCCCAAGAACCAAATCTCTTCAAGGATGTGATTTTGTCTACCTTGCTTATCTGTCCTTAGTAGAGGCTCAATAAACATCTTTTGAGGGAATAAAGCCATCTGTTATCATTGCTGCCATCACCCCTGCTCACATCACCCTTGACTCCCTTCCCTCATTATGAGTGTTCCAAGTATTGTTCTCAACCGGGTTTGGTGCCAAGAGTCTGTAGTAACAGCCACTTGAGAAGCAAGAAGATCCCTCCAGGTTGAGCCAGTCTTCCAGAGAATTTCTGTTTGCAAGTATGGAGACCCACCAGCAGATGGCAATCAAGGAATACAAAACTGGACCCTGCCCGTTCAACAAGATTTTTCATAAATAAGTGAAGGCGATGATAACTTTTAAGGCAAACAGACCACGAACTCCTGACTCTTTATAAAGTCATGATTTCGTGTGCTCCAAACAAACATGGTGTCTTCCACCAGAGATACTGGGGGTGGAGTGGAGAAGAGGGCACGACCAGAGACAAGTTCCTAAACTCTTGAGATAGACAAATGGGTGCTTCACTTAGGCTTTAATCTGGATATGGTGGCCCATACCTACCGCTCCAGCACTTGCAAGGCTGAAGCAGGAAGAAGTTTGATGTCAGCTACATGGAAAGTTCAAGGCTCTCCTACTCTGCATAGCGGAACCTATTAAAATAAATATATTAAATAAGTAAGTAAATAAAATTTAAAAATAATGTCCACTGCCATAACCCTGGAGATTCTCATTCATAAGACCTGGGTGGGGGCAGAAGAATGGGTTTTGGAGCTCTCCTAGTGACTGCATCAGAAAATACTTAGAGAAATACAGATCCAACTTAGTAGTAGATGACTAATCTTTCATGAGGACCTTATAAAGCTTATCAATTTCTTCTGGAAAAATCACAGTTAAAAAATTTTAAATATTCATTAAAATTTTTTTATTACATCAAGTTTGTGGAGGGGGGTGGGCCAGAGGACATGCAAGAATTGGTTTTCTCCTTCCACCATATGGTTTCTGAGGATTAAACTTGGGCCATCAGGCTCTACAGCAAGTACCCTTACCCACTGAGCCATCTCACTAGCCCACAAGCACTAATTTTGCATGCAGCCTTTATCGGCTCACAGACCCTCTGAAGCCATCCGAGAGTACTAGGTTTCCTAGGTTAAAATAACCTCTTCTGTCTCCCTACCAAAAGAGGTCACTCTTCAGCTTCAAAAGCTCTCCCTCAAAGAGTCCAAAGTTTTTCCTTTTCCATTCTCATCATCTGCAAAAGGAAGTGTTTCCTAGAAAATGAGTTATAGTGTGTGAAAGGGCATTTTACCTTTGAAACTGCAGTCTGGCCCAGTGCCTCAGAAAATTAAGCCTCTGCAGAACAATAGCATTGTCTGTGGCCACCATGATAACAAATTTGGGGACTGTAGGTGGAATTTTCTTTTGGCCACCAAACAGCTCCCAAATAAAGACATGGAGACTTATTATTAATTATGAATGTTTGACCTTAGCTTAGGCTTGTCCCACCAGCTGTTTTAACTTTATTTAATCGGTTTCTATTCATCTACATTTTGCCTTGGGGCTTTTTACCTTTCTTTCATTCTGTATGTTCTGCTTTCCTGATTCTTCCATGTCTGTCTGGCTAGCCCCTGGCATCTCCCTGTCATCTTCTTTTCTTTCTTCTTTTCCAAGCCTAAATTCCTCCTACTACTTATTCTCCCGGCCCAGAAGTCCTACCTATAACTCCTCCCTCACTATTGGCCATTCAGCTTCTTATTAGACCAATCAGGCACCTTACACAGGCAAGGTAAAAACAACAATATATCTTTATGTAATTAAACAAATGCAACACATCTTTACATAGTTGAACAAATATTCTGCAACAGGGGACAAAAGTGTCATGATGAAAACCAACAGTGGGGACCAAAGGACAATGGGGACACAGAGAGAACAGTCTTTACATGGCTTGTCTCAGGAGTCCTTTCCCCAGCCCCTTCAGTCCCTCATCTAGCTCCATTTCAGTCCATAGTTTGAAAGATGAACACAAACAGAACTGATGCAGAGTCCTCCCAACCTTGCTTGTAAGAAGTTCTAGAGGCTGAGAGAACAGGAAAGGCTAAAGGAGAGCAAGTTCTCTGTAAACCAGGTTTCTCCACCTGCCATTCAGAGCCTATGTAGAAGTCTGCACACAACTGACATTGTGTGTAAATCCAGACAATATTAAAGAAATCTTCAACTGAAATTTTAAGTTCTTTTTAAAATTAATTTTTAAATTCTCATGCAAAGCAATGGATTTCATTATGATATCTTTATACATATGTGTATGGTGATATATAGTTTATGATTTAATAAAGCTTGCCTGAAGGATCAGAATGCAAAGCCAGCCACACTAGCTAGTAGAAGCTGGGCCGTGGTGGCACATACCCTTAATCCCAGGATTCAGGAGACAGAAGCAGACGGATCTCTGTGAGTTCAAGGCTACCCAGGGCTACATCAGAGTGAATCAGTCTAATAGAGAAACAGAGCTCATGCCTTTAATCCCAGCACTAGAGAGTATATAAGGAGCTCAGTGCAGTGTCAGAGAGTCTAGGATTCTGAGGTGGGGAGCAGTACAGTCTGGAGATTGTTGGAACCCGGCATTATGCTGACCCTGCCCCCCGGCACACATACCAGCATCCAGGCAGATACTTAGGCAGCTCATAGGGCCCTGTGTTGTGTGGCCATGTCATGGCTGAATCACGTGTTATGGGGTTGCGTAAGAACTCAGTACACACGTGCAAGGTCCCCCTTTTAAGCGAGCACCTCCACATGTTCTCTTCTCTCTCTCTCTCTCTCTCTCTCTCTCTCTCTCTCTCTCTCTCTCTCTCCTCTTTCTTCTCTCTCTCTCTCCTCCACTTCTGATCCCCTCCCCTTTCTCCCCTCACCCCTTACTCCAATAAACTCCACATGGGTTTGTTGAGTCTCCTGGTTCGTGTTTCCATCTACTACTAACTGGTTTCCTGTCCCATCTGCCTGCACGTATAACTGCAGCAACAGAACAGCAGAGATGTAATCTGAAGATCAGTGGATCACCCCTTTCTGTGTGAGCATTGGTAGAGGTGAGAACTCTCTAGTGGCTGGCAGCTTTGCTTCTCTGATCTTCAGCTTGAACCCCAATATCTGTCTCTGGGTTTTATTATTCGTGCTACATATATGTCCTATGTTCTAATTCAGCCCCTCTCTCACTTCCTCCCCTGTGCCCCTGCCCTGACTTTCCCTTCCTTTGTTGCCAGGTTTGTAGAATCCCAGAGACTAACCCTAAGGAGCCAACACTTCTGATGCAAAAGCAAAAGGTTTCTTTTTATCGTTCAAGCTGGCCAACTTGGATCCCATTCCATGGTGGGGAAATGAGATGCCAACCAGCCAAAAAGAAGCTTTCAAAGGGAAAAGGGGGAGGGGGAGCCCTGAGACCACAAGTCTCAGTTCGAAAGGTTCCCATGGTTACCGAGATTACTTGGCACACAAAGTTTCCATCCAAGGTTATCAGGAAATAAAGGGCCTTGAAGAAGGCAGTAACTGTCACCTGGTTAGGTAAAATTAATTGGCACATCTGTGGGCTAGGGGCTTATATACCACAGCACATCCTGCGATCTATAAGTTTTAGTAGGGCAAGAGGCTATCTGGTTCCCAGTCTTCTCAAGGCAAGTGGGTAGGGGCAGATGTTGATGCAGTTGCTCTCGGGTTCGAGCTTCTGGTCACATACTCTGTGGTCAGAGGGCTCTCTCTTTGTTACAGCCTAAATGTTTATATCTTTTAGTTATAAATTTTTCCACCACACCCTCTCCCAGACACTTTTAAATCTATGGTCTGCATATGAGAAAAACATAAAGTCTTTCTGAGTTGGACATATTTCATTCACCTTAAAAGCAATCTTTTTAAAGATTTATTTATTTATTTATTTATTTATTTATTTATTTATTATGTATACATGTGTCCCTGCAGACCAGAAGAGGGCACCAGGTCTCGTTACATCTGGTTGTGAGCCACCATGGGTTGCTGGGAATTGAACTCAGAACCTCTTGGAGAGCAGCCAGTGCTCTTAACATGCCCAGCCTTCTCTCCAGCCCCTAAAAGTAATCCTTTATAAGAAGTAGCTCAGTGGTGATGGCCACCTTTAATCCCAGCACTCAGGAGGCAGAGGCAGGCAGATCTCTGTGAGTTTGAGGCCAACCTGGTCTATAAAGCTACACAGAGAAACCCTGTCTCAAACAAACAAACAAACAAAAGCAATCCTTTACAGGAAGTAAACACAGTAAACAGAGCCACAAGGCAGGGACAAGGTGACCATGGACTTCAGTGGTAGCTGCACTACTGCCAGGGTGTGAAGACCAGGTTGGGTTTAGATCCCAGGCACTCTGTCTTAAGGCTGGCTTTTAGTTGCATCCTCCCTGATAGTGTGAGTTTTAGAATCATGAAGATTTGCCTCGGTGACAGGACAGGTTATACAAATTCTTCTGTATCCTTAATGTACTTGTAAGTCAGAACTAAGTCCCAATTAATCAGATGCACCAGTGAAGTCACCTGTGTGGTGCTCCTGGCATGTGTCATAGAGCTGCTGCTGCTGCTGCTGCTGAACACATCCTTTTATTTTATTTTGGTACTATGGACGGAACCCGGGCCTCATGCAGGCTAAGTACATGTTCTACCTGGGCCAGGGAAGGTTTGTTTCTGTTATTTCTTTCTAACAACCACCAGAACATTCTCCCACAGCAAGGAGGCTGAGAAGAAACCGCTGTTTGACTGAGACTGCATGTGGTCAGACTGACCCAGAAGCTAGGTTAGAAAACCAATTTTCTTTAGGACACCCCATTTTCTGGGTCAGCTTCCATGTCCATTTCGAAAGCAAGCAAGGCACTGAAGCCCAGAGCATGCCTGTGAGCCCATCACAGGGAGTCACGGATGAGGAAAAGACATCCCCTTTGTCCTTAGAGTGAGAGGACACACACTGGGCAGACAGTATTAGAAAGAAGTTAGCAGAAGAAACCAAGCATGGCATGCACCAACAAGCACAAATAACTCACATTCTTGAAAATGGGTTCTTATACAGGAACAAAGTCCCTGGAATTGATTTTGAAAATATTCGTAAGAGGAAATGATTATTGAGCAATATTATTGAAGAGGAGAGGGATATAATTTCAGGAAAGGAAAGAAGTCGGGGAGGCAGACAAAGGAGAGTGGGGTGAGGCAGGATGAGGAGGGGATGTGCAGGGCAGCGGGGAAGCTGCCCTAGAGAGCCCGGGGAAGGGAAAAAAGACACTATCAGTTAGGTGTGGGGGTGGGGAAGCAGTTAATTGGTAAAGGCCCTTGAAGCCCATGATTAGGACTTTTAATTTAATTCAAGAGGCAAGTGGAGCTCTTGGAGACAGCTCGAAGGGGAGCTACCCGTGTGATGAGAACTGTGCTTAAGGGCAGTGGTTCTGCAGCTGGAAGCTGCAAAGAGGAAAATGGAGAAAGCTGAGCTGAAGCTATTTCCAGAACCCAGTGTGAGAGAGGCTAACCCAGGGCAGGGTTCTGGGGGGGGGGGCGATAGAAGGAATAGCACTGGAATACAGAGCAGAAAGTAAGCATTCATCCTTTTTAGACTCAGGCACTGGGTCAGGCACCAGGATGCCATGGGTAACTGGCAACTACTCTATTTGAAACAGGTGTGGTGACTGTTGAATTAGACACTTTTGAGCAGCACTGGAGTCATGGGAAGGAACACAGGGTTCAAGTTTTATCTATCTACTCATTTATTTATTTTTGAGGCAAGCTCTTGCTAAGTACGATGGCTGTCCCATGTAGCCCAGGCTGGCCTCGAGTTTACAATAAGTACAGTAATCCTCCTGTGCTGCCTCTTCAGCACTGGGACCACAGGTGTGTGCAGTTGAGCTGCTTTTCAGTCTGGGAAATAAATGAAGGGTCAGACATTAAGAGTAAAGAATGTGGCTGGAGAGAGAGCTCATCAACTGTACTGGCTGCTCTTGCAAGCACTTGAGTTCAATTCTGAGCACCCACACAAGGGCTCACAACCATCTGCAACTCCAGTTCCTGGGATCTGATACCCACATGGCCTCCACAACCCTCAGGCAAGCACATGATACATAGACATACATGTAGGCAAAAGTCTAATACACCTGACAGGGAAAAAAAAAGGAGTGAAGAGCCATTGAGAAAAATGTTCCTCCAGGAAGCTTCACAACGGAAAGACAGACAGGCTCCAGGAGAGGCTCCTGAAGGGTGGAATAGATCAAGAAGAAGGGTCTCCACAGTCTCCAGGGTGGAGCATGGGCTTTATTAGGATGTGAAAGACTGCAAGAGAGAGGTGACTGAAACAGTTGTGCCAGCATGTGCAAAACCTGTGCAAGCTCAAGCCACATGAAAGTCCCAGCAAGGAGGGGAAAGTGGGCATGAAGTCCCCCTACCCCCAGCATAGGAGCTATTAACAATGCAGAGCTACTGGGAAAGAGAGCTTTTTAAAGGGTGTGGTTGGTCCCTGGCAGGTCAGCCATGCTCCAGTGGATGGAGTATGTATACAACACAAACTGGACTCCATGAATTTGAAAAGAAAACAAAGACACAAAGTTTCGAAGTTATGAAAGTGAGGATGTGGGTTTGGGAAGGGGAGTGAATGCAATCTGTATATTTATATGAAATTCTCAGGGCCGGAGAGATGACTCAGTAATTAAGAGCACTGACTGCTCTTCCAAAGGCCCGAGGTTCAATTCCCAGCACCCACATGGCAGCTCACAACTGTCTGTCACTCCATTTCCAGGGGATCTGATACCCTCACACAGACATAGATGCAGGCAAAACACCAATGCACATAAAATAAGAATAAATCATTAAAAAGTGTTTAAAAAAAGAAGGAATTCTCAAAGGATTAATCCTTTAAAAAATAAAAGGAAAAGGAGGGATGGTTTGCTTTAGAAAAATCCTCTAGCTAAGTTGGAGAGAAATGGATTAGAGGTGGTGGTTGTGTTTACATTGGGAATCTGAGTGACACTGCTACAGTCTAAGGAAGCCATGATTGAGAGGAAAGTTGGAGGCCAGCAAGGTGGCACACACCTGTAATCCCAGCACTCAGGAGACAGCAAACCATTGTCATAAGTTGAAGACTAGCTTGCTCTGCTTAGAGAGCTCCAGGACAGCCAGGGGTGTGCTGTAAGACCCCATCTCAAAGACAAACAAAAAGAGTGTAGAGTGTAGGGGGAGATGGGGGAAGGATGAAAAGGGAGAGTAGAGAGTATGGGGGAAATATTCAGAGTACATTATATACTTGAATAAAAGTTGCCTTAGGTAACCCAGTATAATATAATTTTTCAAAAAGAGAGATAGAAACATGCAGATGGTTCAAGAGATATTTGGGCCATAGAAATTGCAGGGTAAGAAGGCTGAGAAGAGAAGGTAAGACAGGATGAGACACTCATCAGCCCAGGGCCGACAGAGGTATTGCCGGTAGAATACAGCCAAACCCATAGAAGCATCAGTGGTACAGTCAAGTCTCTAGGTATGCATGCATGTATGTATGTATATCCTGGGCTGCACAGATGGCTCAGTGGGTAAAGTACTTGCCATGCCACAGACACATACACACATGTATGTATCATACATAATGTATGATGGGGAATGCCCTTCTGTATATATGTTTCTCTTATTGGTTGATAAATAAAACACTGATTGGCCAGTAGCCAGGCAGGAAGTGGGGCTACGAGATGAGGAGAATTCTGGGGAGAGGATATAGACAGAAGCAGATATGGGGAGATGCCATGTAGCTACGGGGAAGATAGGATGTGCGGGGCATTCTCTGGTAAGATAAGGTCATGTAGAAATGCATATATTAGTAGTTATGGGTTAATAATCAAGAGAGAGCTAGAAAATAAGAAGCCTGAGCCATCGGCCAAACAGTTTTTAATTAATATAGCATCTCTGTGTGTTTATTTGGGGCTGAAGGGTGGCAGGACTAGGTGGGGAAGAAACCCCATTTACACAAAAAGACTTTACATTTTACCATTTCATGTCTCCCTTTATATGTGCAATTTGATCTGGAATGCCACCCAAAAGTTTTTAAAGACTTGGTCACCAGCCTTTGCTGCTGTTGGAACTTTTAACAAGTAAGATCTACTTAAAGAAAGTTAAGTCATTGTGGGGGATGTCCCCCTAGAAGAGCTATTGGGGCTACAGTTCTTTTCTCCTCCTTTCTCTGTTTCCCCACCTGCAACTGTGAAGTAAACAGGCTTCATTTGACATGTGCAAGGATTAAGGAACATATGACTGTCTATGAGGAGAAATTCAATAAACTGAAATCAATCCAGAGTGGGTACATTGCTAAACTGAACAACAGTACTATGAATCAGAACATGAAAAGGAACACCTTCCCCAAGCCGTCCTGGAAACTAGCCTTACTGTGGCACTTCTCTTGTCTTCCCATCGCGCTTGTATGCACTCCCAGCAGTATGTTCTCAGAGATGATTTTCCACTACACAGAATTGGGATGTCTTAAGGGGCTGACAGTTTATCAGAGAACTCCTCATCTGTCTGGCATATCCTATTATTTGCAAAAAAGCAAAGATATCAAATGCAATATTGGAAAGAAAACAACCCTGATAAAAAGAAGTTCCTACTGGGCAGCCTGTGTGTGACAAGGTGAAAATGTGACCTTCAGAAAATAGCAATACCATCTATCTGGGTGTGATGGCACACGCCTGTAAACACAGCACTAGAGAGGTAGAGGCAGGCAGATCTATGTGTGTTTCAGGCCAGCCTGGTTTACTTATTGGCTTCCAGGCCAGCCAAGGCTACATATTAATACACTGTCCCAAACAGACAAACAAAACAACAACACCAGTTTTAGGTATTGTTAGTTGAAATAGAAGTTAGCTGTAAGAAAACAGTAGTTATTTTGAACTAGTTGATCATGTATAGCCATGGCTCTATAAATATAACCAGAGGAAAAACATTTAAAATGGGAAAAGTCAGCTGGGATAAGAAGGAAAGTTAATATAGTAGTATATGATTAATTTTTTACTGATTTTTATTAGAATTTATCATACAGGAGTATTATTTCACAGACCACAGATGTTTGCTTTGCACTGGGTAAGTAGAAAAGAGTGAGCAGGGTAGTGGCGACCCATGCCTCTAATCCCAGCATTCAGGAGGCAGAGGCAAGTGGTTCTCTGAAAGGCCAGCCTGGTCTACAAAGTGAGTTCCAGGGTAACCAGGGCTACTCAGAGAAACCCTGTCTCAAAAAACCAACCAAACAACAACAAAAACAACAACAAAAAAAGGGAGACAGAGAGAGAGAGACAGATGGAGGGAGGGAAAGAGGAAGGAAGGAAGGAAAGAAAAAAAAAGAAAGAAAGGAAGGGAGGGAGGAAGGAAGGAAGGAAGGAGGGAGGGAGAGAGGGAGGAAGGAAGGAAGGAAAGAAGGAAGGAAGGAAGGAAGGAAGGAAGGAAGGAAGGAAGGAGAAAGTGGACCTTGAGAAAGACACAAACTAAATTATCCTGAAGCACAGGTGTTCCACTGGAAAACAAGGCCAGATCAAACTTAGAAGAACTGGAAGGGGGACAGAGACTCTCTCTGGAGCCAGTCAGGGCCTGAGTCACCTGTAGTGACTAGAGAAAAGGAGCCTCCTAGCCATAACTGTTCATTCCAGAACCACCCAACTGGACACTTTTAGTAGCTTTCAGAGCCTCTGAGGGGATGAATACCTTGGCCCAGCAGAAGGACATTGGCAGCTGCCACTTACTGTACTCACCAAAAACATATCTCCAGGGAGATTTCAGAATGAAATTAAGAGGGAGAGAAAACGGGCAGGGAAGATGGCTCAGTTGGTAAAGTGCCTACTGTATGAGCCAGGTACCACAGTGTGGGTGCATCTGTAACCCCAGGACTGATGGGGGCGGCAGGTCGATCCCTCGAGCTAGTCAGTCTAATCCACAGATGAACTTCGGCTTCACTGAGAGAACCTGTCTCAAAAAAATAGGAGGAGAGGCATGGTGGAAGACACCTGACACTCAGCGTCAACTTGTAGCCTCCATACGCACACACATGTACACACATTCACACATGTGCATGCTCAAATGAACACATACACCTCTCTCTCTCTCTCTCTCTCTCTCTCTCTCTCTCTCTCTCTCTCTCTCTCACACACACACACACACACACACACACACACACACACACTGAGGGGCAAAGCCAAATGAGCTCCCTGGATTCTCTCCTCGGCTTCCACCACCACCTGAGGAATGTGTGTGCACACTGAGGCCTGTCCTCACCAACCTTCTTCAGCAAAGTTTTACTTTCTCACTGATAACTCTATTTCACCACCTGCCACTTCCTGGTGTCAGGCCTACATCAAGTAGTCCTTCAATAGACTCTGGGATTGGTTCCAGGCTCACACTCCATCCCCAAGGGTCCCAAGTTCCTTCTGTGAGATGACATTTTTTCATATAACCTTCCATAATACCATGTATACTGTAAAAAAAAAAAATCACCTCTTTTACTGATTTCTCTCACTTTTTAGTTAGTTGTTTTTAGTGTGTTTTTGTTTGTTTATGTTTATTCTATTTTATGTGGATGAGTGTTTGGTCACATGTTTGTCTGTGTATCGTGTACATCCTGCAATTAGAATTCTGAATGGTAGTGAACTACCCTGTGGGTGCTAGGAGTCGAACTAAGATCCTTTGCAAGAATATGGGCTCATACCAGCACTGACCCATCTCTCCACACCTTTGGTTACTTATGATACGATGCAAGCACTATGTAAATAGCAGTTATACTGTACTACGTAGGAACAAACAATGACCATCTTCTAAAACTTCTGTACAGATATGATGCAGACAGCCATCCTAGACCTACCTATGTAGTTGCAGAGGGAGAGGCACACAAAACAAATCTCAAGCCACACATGCTGAGCCTGGGGGTCTGGAAAAGGTGGGCCCCCATTGTAGCAGGTGTGCCTCCATACCACTGTTCTCCGGATGCACAACAGTGCTTGATGTATTCCTTTTTAGAACTTTCTGGAAAACAATTTTCCAATTTTGGAGGTGTGAGATTGTTTTGTGGTTTTTGTTTTTGTTTGTTTTACAAGAGCATTTCACTTTGTAACCAAGGCTGACCTCAAACCTTTGTACAGCCCAGGCTAGCTTCAAATGCATGGCTTTCTATGTTTGAGCCTTCAGAGTGTCAGAATTACAGGTGTGCCTCCCTAGACCTACTAAGTTTCTGGAATTTTCTTTTACAAATTCACTCCACATTGTTTGAATCTAAGGATGGAGAACCACAGATACAAGATAGGAAGGGCTCACTCCCCTGTGTACTCACTTATCTATGTATTCGTCAGCTAGACCAGAGTGAGAATGTCCCAGCTCCCACCCAACGCAGCACACAAAACACTGGGGGAAGGAAGGATGGATGGATGAATGAACAAGTAATTACAGAAGGATTTTAGTCATGGGACACTTGTAATCATATTTACATTTTGGTAAGGTCTCTGCCAAGAAAACTGAGACTGAAGCTAGCAGTCAGACCCCAGGTAATTTGAAAAAGAGCTAGATTCCAGAAATACTTATAGTCAGGGCAAATCAAGAGTATTAACTGACTGACTGGGATTAGAATTCGAAATAGAGAGTAAATTCAAATTAACCCAGCAAGTATTTAGTGAGTATTTTCAGTAGGCAGGACATCATGGGACAAAGGGAGGAAAGCATGCACCATATCATACTCCAAGACATCATGGGAGAAAGGGAGGAAAGTATAGACCAGGTCATACTCCAAGACATGATGGAACAAAAGAATGAAACCATATTCCAGGTTGTACCCCAAGACACCATGGGACAAAAGGATGAAATCATAAACCAGGTCATACCCAAGGTGGTTATGGTGAGATGAGTAGAGGCTGAAAGAGAAGTTTGGTTTCTGGAAGAGCAGGGGAGAAAAACATTTGACTGTGCCAGTGTGTGAATTGGAGAAAGCATCATAGAGAGTAGAGTATTTCAGCTGGGTTTTGAAAAAAATGGTTGCAATTTCAAAGGCAGAGTAGTGTGAGGTATGATAGGTTTTTTGTTTTTTTTGTTTTTTTTTTTTTTTTGGTTGGTTGTTTTTAATTGGGGAGGTGCTTTTTGGTTTTTGTTTTGTTTTGTTGAGACAGTGTAGGCCTGGCTGGCCCTGAACTCACAAAGATCAGCTTGCCTCTGCCTACTGAGTGCTGATATCAAAGGCATGCACCACCACTCCTGGCATGATAGATATTTGCTTCCTCTCCAATCACTTTACGTGAGTCTAAAAAGAACAGATTTTTATTAGTTCTAATTATGTGTACTCTGTGTGGGTGTGGGTGTGGATGCAGGTGGAGGCCAGAGGCATTGAAGAGCTCCTCAAGCAGGGATTAAAGGCAATCATGAGTCTCCCAGTATGATGCTGGGACCAAACTCAGGTCCTCCGCAAGGGCCGTGAGGGCTCTTATCCACTGAGCCATCTCTCCCAACCACCTTGCACATTAAAACCTTTTAATTTTATTATTTATTTGTGTACATTTTGTGGGCCTGAGTGGATGTATGTACATTACATGCATGCAAGTGCCTGTAGAGTCAAGAGGAGGATGTCAGAGCCCCTGGAACTAGAGTTACAGGCAGTTGTGAGCCTTCTGATATAGGTTCTGGGAAACAAACCTGGATCCTTTGCAAAAGCCGTGAGTGTTGAGCCATCTCTTTACATAGCTGTTGATGTAATTGCTGATGGTTTGAAAAATAGGTTGGTATTTACTTACTTACTTACTTACTTATTTGTTTATTTTTGAGCCAGAACCTTTGGTACAGCAGGCTGACCTTGAACTTGCTACGTAACCAGGCAACCAGAGGCTGGCCTTGAACTCCTGAGCTTCATGCCTCCACTTCCCAAGTGCTGGGTTTGCAGGTGTGTGCCACCACACCAGGCAGAAATAATTCTTTTTATACCCCATGAAATAAAATAAAAGTTCCATATGAGGGAGAGAGAAAGAGTAAGATCATCCATCCCTTAGCTGAATACTTTGATCCTGAGAGAATGAGCCACACCAACAAGATTTTAAGAAAAAAAATACAATCAAAAATCAGTTCCTCATTCAGAAGTGTTGTAAGTAGAACTGAAGTCCTCTAAGCTAAGTGACACTGACTCCTGGGGGAGCAAAGTTGTTCAACAGGCAGTTAAGAGCCTTGATAAGCAGGGTTCCAACATGAGGGCTGATCCTCATGTCGTCTTGGGGAGCTTGCCTCCATTTTAAAGAAAACTGTCATACTAAGCCATGCTTGGCTGCATTATGTTATTAATACAAATTCTTACCTGTCAATTAGTTAACAGGCTAGTAAAAAGAACCCAGCTTAAAAGATTGTTGCTAATGAATATAATACTTTGTGCCCTGGCAAAACATATGCTTGGGTTATATAATTAGAAGACGGCCCCCTTCCTTTTTCCCCACTGGCAGAACATGTGTAGCCAAATAAAGGAGCTATTTTATACCTGTGGAGGGTCAAAGTCTGTGGGACTGAGGCTTATGGTGTTATGACAGATTACAAAATCATTCCATTGTGTTAGTCGATCTGTTTCCAAGCACCTAGCAGAGAGCTCTCTGGGCAGTAGAAACTCTGAAACCGGAGCCCCATTGGCAGGTCAGCTGCTGTTGGCATCAGGCAGCTCACATCCTGCAGGGCTTTTCTGCCTGACTTCTGTCTCTCTTGCTGCTGTCCTCCCCCCCCCATCACAGCCTCCCCCCCTTCCCTACCCAGCAAGATCCCAGGAGGACTTCAAGTGAAGTGGGAGTGGTGGCTCCCACCTGTAATTCCAGTTTCTGAGAGGTAGAAACAGGAAGATTGCTGTAGTCTGGGCTACATAGTCAGACCCTGCTCAAACAAACAAACAAACAATTAAATAAATATGAAATCTTTGTGTTCCCATCACTGTTCTACTGAAATGGAAGAGAAATAAAACATTGCAGTTCTATGTGACTTGCCCTCTCTCCTTGACCTTTCTTTTCTCCCTTGAATCCTCATCTGTCTCTTTTTTTCCCTGTGTGGACAGATTTCTTATAAAACACATTTAGGAAGACAGGAAATGCCCATCCCCCCAAAACCCTTTATGCTGAAGTCATCATCTCAAAGCAGGCAGGTGGGAGGTTGTATGACTGAACAGGAGAGTTAGCTTCATTTCCTCAATACTCTTTGGAGTCGTCCTCTCTTGTCCTCTCTTCCGGTCCACTTTCCCAGCAACAACTGCCATTGGTAGAGGCTCCATGTGGAAGGAGGGGTGGCTGTTCACATGCCTGCAGCCCCTCTATCTCATTTCTTTATCTTCCCCAAACAGCATGAGTTTATGAAGAGGAAATCCACTGGGGAATGGAACGAGTAAAATCATGCTCATAAAATGTAACGAGTAAGAATAGAACCACATTTTCCAAGAACTGCAGAAATATCTAGGAGAAAATGGGAAAAACCTATATCCACAGGGACTTGGAGAGAGGCCAGGCTGCTTCTCTGAGGGGAGGGAGAGGCTGTCCCCAGGAGGAAGCCCTTTCCCGTCAATGACTTTGTAAGGACCCTTTAGGGACCTAAAATACCTATGATAAGGCAAGAAATGAAAGGATCCTGGGAAGACCTAGGAGACATAGATGTCACCCATAAGGGCTCTGTAGTCACAGATGAGAAACCAGTCCCTGAGCCCATTGGGCAGTCATCTCTCTGATCTGACATTATCTTTTCCTATGTCTTCTCTGTATTCTCACAGCTCTTGCAACTTTTTAACAGCGCCATCAGACAATTTGCCTTTGAACTCCACTCTTCTGATTAAGAAGTGTTGACATGCCTGCAGATGCTGTCTATATGATGGTCTCTGACGGGAACAGAGAAGGGCCGAGACTAACTGTGGGCAGAAAACAAAGGAGCTGGAAGGTGTGAGCTCTGTTATCCCACATACCTGGACTTCATTTGTGGTTTTCACCAACTAGCTGTGTGGTTTCAGACAAAATACTGAACTGTCCTGAGTCTTGGTTTCTTCAGTGCAAAACTGAGTAATATAATTAGAATGGAAAAACCCAAGCCATTGTAAAGAATGTTCACTGGAAGAAGGGGAGGTAGCTGTCAGGGAAATGCTCGCCTCACAAACATGAGGACCTGATCTGATCCCTAGGACCCACATACAAAGCCAGGTGTGGGGGTGTGCACTTGGAATTCTGGGAGGCTCCTGGCACACACCAGGAGAACCGTAAGAGGTAGCTTTTATCATGAGACTCAGGGCACTTCAATAGAGCCCAAAGATCCTAGCTTCCAAAGGTGAAAGACTCAAGACATCTTACACTACAGTGCAACCTGAGAGACAGCTTCATGTGTTAACAAAAGGCCTACATCCGGGTCATTTACAACAATAAAGCACTCCACAAGAGTGGCAGCTTCCTTATTTTAACACCCTGGCACACACCAGTAATGGTCTTTAAAGCTCAGGGCTGCTTGGACATTCTCTCATTGAGAGACCTAGGGTGGCATAGGACAAAGCCCTAAGGTTGTCACCTAACAGGGTTAGATCTTAAGGTTCTGGAGGAATTCATTCCTGGTAGACAATTCTGAATGCAGTCGAAATTGTAATGACACAGCTCATTGTTATTTGAACAACAGTCCACAAGCATACGGTTTTATTTGTTAATTCAGCAAATAGTTATCAAGCATCTATCACATGCCAGGTATTATCTAAGCTGCCAAGAATATACATGGTGAATAAAACAAATGTTACTTTCTCACATTTTTTAAAATTAAAATATAATTATATAATTTCTTCCTTTCCTTTCTTCTCTCCAACTCCTTCCACATCCTCCTCCCTTCCTCTCAAATTCATGGCCTGTTTTGCTTTTTTTTTTTCTTCTTCTTTTTTTTTGGTTTTTCGAGACAGGGTTTCTCTGTGTAGCTTTGGAGCCTATCCTGGCACTCGCTCTGGAGACCAGGCTGGCCTCGAACTCACAGAGATCTGCCTGCCTCTGCCTCCCAAGTGCTGGATTAAAGGCTTGCGCCACCAACGCCTGGCCAAATGACCTGTTTTTCTTTAATCATTGTTGTCACACACACACACACACACACACCTTGCTTGTATAACACCTTCCAATATTATGATAGCTAGTCCTAAGGAAGGAGGCTTTCAGGTTAATGCTAGCCTGGATTTTCCAAGTCCCGTGTACAAAGTTCATGGTGTCTTCAGCAATAGAGATCTACCTTCAACCTCTGGGAGGCAACTAAGGGTGAAGGCAATAGCTTAAATTATTTAAGGAGTTTTTTTTGGACTCCTCCACCACCCCATTAACAACACAGAAGGAGACTTTCTCATGCCAGGTAGTAGAGCATATTTTATTAGAAAGTCTATGACTCTTGAGGGGAGCACTGTCAGCCCAAGTGGTGTGACTTCATTTAAACTATATGTGTTTATGTATAACACATATATGTGTTATAAGTAATTTTAGGTAAATAAAAAATAATAATTCCTTATGGCTTTTTCAAACACCCTTAGCATTGTTTGCCCTCCTCCTCACTCTACTTCTGTATTGGCCTCCTTAGCCCTCCTCATTTAAAGCCCCCCCCCCCGATTTTCCCATTTCCCCTACATATCACTTGATATTCCTCTCTCTACACCCACCCCGTGGTCCCTTTTTACTTTCTTGCAGGAAGAAACAGGCAGAGAGAGACACAAGCAGTTAAATAAGTAAATTGTTAGTTATTTCATGCCGGGTGCTGTAAGGGAACAAAAATAACAATGCCTCCCTCCTTCAGGTAGAACCTCGGAAAGAGTTCCCTCAGGTAAGGAGCCATTCCAACAACGGGAGAGCATTGCAGCTGAAGAGAAGAGGTAAAGACAGGAAAGGGCCTTGAATCAGGGAGCAGAAGGTGAGACTGTTTTGTTTTAAGATTGTAATTTATTTACTATTGCTGTGTGTGTGGAATGTGTGTTGTGAGAGCATAGTGTTCCCTCCCTCCATGGTGGGCTCTGGAGACTAAACTCAGATTGTCAAGATTGAGAGGCAAGAGAGTTGACATGCTGAGCCATAGCATCTGGTGTTTTGTTTTATCTCAAAAAATTGAAATAGGGCTGAGGAAATGGCATAGGTGGTAAGGGCACTTGCCACCAAGACTGATGGATGATCCAAGTTCCATAGTCAGAATGGACATGGCTAAAAGAGAGAACTGGCTCCCGAGAGTTGTCCTGGGATTTCCACATGACTACACACACACAATAAATACATATATGTAAAACAACAACTACAAAAACACATGATGTCTAGAGTTTTCCTTCTGACTCTTACCCTAATACTTGGAACTGAACTCAGAATGCATACCTGCCAGGCAAGTGCTCTAAGTACTTACGGCTTAGTATATATATGACGGCGGATAAGCAATCCTCTTCTCTCTCCTAATATCTTAGAGAAGCAGGCAACTGTTGCATACCCAAAGTGTTAGAGGTCAGGAACCCTAAGACTGGGTCCCCACAATTAGGTATGAGTCATTCATACCTCTGAGCCTCAGTTTCCCTTTTGGGCAGTAGTAGTTCAAGAATCTGCATTTCTCAGAGCCCATCTCATTCTAAAAGTGAGTTTAGAAAATAGGCAGCTGTTTCTAAGAAAGAAAAGAAAAAGAAAGAAAGAGAAAAGGAAAGAAATTTCAACAACAGATGGTTGCCTTGGAGACACTTTAGGAAATAAAACTTAGAAAAGTTGCTTGGCTCTGAACCAAGTCTGTTGTCCACACAGGCTTGGATTTACTTAAGGACAGGTTATCTTTTTTTGGGGGGGGGATTGAGGCAGGGTTTCTCGGTGGCTTTGGAGCCTGTCTTAGAACTAGCTCTTGTAGACCAGGTTGGCTTTGAACTCACAGAGATCCGCCTGCCTCTGTCTCCCAAGTGCTAGGACTAAAGGTGTGTGCCACTACCGCCCAGCAGGACAAGTTATCTTTAAACATACATCTGGAGTTATCCTCGGCATCTAGAGGCTAGACCTAGGGAAAGAATTCACACCATCCTGTTCCAGCAGAGACCTAGTAAAGTCTTACAATTTTATTCATCTTTTCAAGTAATCAGGTCCTAAGTTTGTGTTGGGCAGGCATATGAGCAGCAATTCCGGAAACTGGAGATAGGGGGCGGCACAGGGGCTGAGCAAGCTCAAGGGAAGACTGCTAATGAGCCATAGAGTAGCTTGAAGGATGCTGGAGGTAGAAAAGGGAAAAATAGATATACTGGTAGAGACATGCTAGAATAGTAGACAGAGAAGCCCATACATGTTAGAGGTAAGCCCGACAGGCATAGCATCGAGAGCAGCCTCATGGCCATTGGTGTCTGTTTACTGAGGGGAACCCTGGGAATTTAGTTTGGGACATGCTGGAAGTTTTATCTCCTCCTGGGGAATATGCACTTTAAAAAGAGAAACTGTCAAGGATCAACAAGGGTAACACGGCAGACCTTCGGCTATCCTTAGGGAATGAGGGAGCTTTCTGATGCCTCTGGATGAGGCTAACTGGGGCTTAATTACAACATGTCTAAGGAACTACTTGGGGAGAAGATCTCTGCCGCAGTGCCTCCTCCTCCCCCGCTTCTTCCTCCTTCAGTTTAGATCCTTTCTTACCGTCCGATGGTTGCTGCTCTGGAGTCGAGGACTGTCAGTTATTTTATTTACACTTTTGGCTTTTGGGGGGGGGGCGCCACCCATCTCCCAAATAAATACACACAGAGACTTACTGTTATTTATGAATGCCTGGCCTTAGCTTAGCTTATTTCTAGCCAGCTTTTTAAAAATTATTCTGTCTGTCTTCTGCCACTGGGCTTTTGTCTTTCTCTAGTCTATATACCTTTCTTCTTACTCCATGGCTTGCTGTGTAGCTGGGTGGCTGGCCCCTGATGTCCTCCTTTTCTCTCTCCTCAATCTTCCTCCCAGATTTCTCCTTCTATTTATTCTCTCTGCCTGCCAGCCCCGCCTATCCTTTATCCTGCCTCACTATTGGTCATTCAGCTCTTTATTAGACCATTCAGGTGTTTTAGACAGGCAAAGTAACACAGCTTCACAGAGTTAAACAAATCCAGCATAAAAGAATGCAACACATCTTTGCATCATTAAACAAATGTTCCATAGCATAAATAAATGTAACACATCTTCAACTAATATTCTACAACAGAGAACCTGCAGTTTGTGCAGGATTTCCCCCTCAGCGGTTTCTGACTACATCTTGACTCAAAAGGCTGAGTCAACCCTGCTAGCCCAAGCCCTGAGCACTGGGCATGGCTAACGTCTCATATAAGCTGTCAGACTTCTTGAGAGAGAGCTCAGTTCACAGCAATATCAGTGAGGGAGGGGGGAAGAAGGAAACTGGAATGAACAGAATTGGATAGTCACAAGGACAGAGGGAGAGAGACTTTGTCGGCGTAACATGTCTTCGAGCTCTCAGTCTTGGAAACACTATCTTCTAAGTTGTTCAAGCCCAGAAACAACTCTCAAAGTCACACTGAGGAACAGAGTGAAAATCCATCACCCTCAGTTCAAAAGAGGCTGTGACCAACTGTTCATAACAAACTCTAGTTCCTCTCCAGAGGAACACTTCCATTCACTTGGGCCCTGGAAAGCTATGAGCTCTACCAGCCTATGGAGATTTCTTAGTTGCCACCTTTTTATGGCAGTTTACTATGCAGCCACCAAGGAAACTAGGGTATACTATCTGCAAGATTGGCTAACCTGGAGTGAAACTTTTATACTTTTGTAGTCAACCTAGCTTTTCATGGAATATTAGAACCCTTTATATACATATGTACACACACACACACACACACACACACACACACACACACACACACAGCCAAAGAAAAATAACCACTCTATTGAAAGGAATATGTATTTAAATTCTAAATACAATGTAATTGTCTACATGTTATTAAGTTCCATGCTGATCAGTTATAATTGGTAATCGATTTTTAGCCTGGGTCCTACCTGGGTGCTTATCTGGGCCCCCTTACCGTCATTATCACTAGAACAAAGATTTGTAAGGTCAGGGCCACATCTGTCAGGGTCACTGCTGCAGCCCCAAAGCCTGGCACACTGCCTGTCTTGCCTTAGGGACAAATGATATTTCTTCAAAAAGAAAATGAGAGGACATTATCTGGCACTGGGGCTTTGGCATGAACTGAATTGGGTAGGATTATTTCTGGAGTAGCTGAAAGAGATGGATTTTAAGGGATAAATTCAAATCAAAGAGTGAGAGGGAGCAAACACCACAGGAGTATCAAGTGTATTGTTTTAGTTTTCTCTCCTGGGGGGATTGCTATAAAGCCAGATTCAGAAAAAAGGAGAAAGTTCAAGAGGGGGAGGTCGTGAACTTCTTGGGAACTTGTGGTGAGTGCATGAGAGACAAGGGGAAGGGCTCAAAAGCTGAGTGCAGCTAGGGTCTTGCCGTCATCTAGCCACATGATGTATAGGCAGGTTGCCCAGCTTAAAGATTTGACTGTGGTCCTTGACCTCTCTGAAGCCAGATTCCTTCCTGGGTTAACTTAAAAATGTCAAAGCAATGCAAAAACTACAAGTCCTTACAGTGAAGTTCACAACAATTCAGAGAATTCAGATCGAAGCCACATTCCCTGAATTGTGCTTTTAATTTTTTTGTTTATGATTTACATCGGAAATTAACAGGGTTTTGTGGAAGAAAAAAAGGAAGTGTTTGCAGGCTCCTTTTCTCTCTCAAGGGTTATATTTATTTTTATTATATGTGTGTGAGTGTTTTGCCTGCATGAATGTGTGCATGCTGAAGCCCACGGATGCCAGAAGAGGGCCTGGGCCTGGAAGTGGGTGCAGTATTTGTTCTTAAACACCCAGGAATTTCTCAAATCCTGGAGGTCTTTCTTTTTTTTTTAATCAAAGTCTCACTTTGTAGCCTGGGATGACCTGATACTAGCAGAGATCTGCCTGCCTTTGCCTGCTCAGTTGCTGGAACTAAAGGTAAGCTCTGTCTCCTAGAGAATCTTGAAATTTTTAAAATTAGATTTATTTATTTGTGTGTGTGTGCATGCCTGTCTGTGAGTGTGTGTGTCTGTGAATGTGTGTATGTATGTGTGTGCTTGTGTATGTATGTATATGCACATGTCTGTATGTATGCGTGCATGTCTGTGTGTGCATGTCTGTGTATGTATGTGCACCACTGTGTGTGTATGCCTGTGTGTGAATGTGTGTCCATGTGTTTGCATGTGTGTGTATATGTATGCATGTGTGTGCATGTGTGTGCATGTCTCTGTGTGTGCATGTCTGTGTTTGTGTGTGCATGTCTGTGAGTGTGTGTGCATGTCTGTGAGTGTATGCCTGTGTGTGTATGTGTGCATGTGTGCAAAAGGAGGCCAGAGGATGGCTTTCAGGAGTCAGTTTTCTCCATCCACCACATGAGTTCCAGGTGTCAGGATCCTCTGCCAGTTGAATCATCTCACTGACCCTTTTATTTACTTTTTGTATAGCATAACAAAGCCCAAAACGAACATTTGAAGACCCAAAGTACACTTTAAAAAGTAAACAATACATTTTTTTCCTTTTGGTTGTCTATTGAAGAGCCAGAATTTTTCTATTATTTTTGTTTGGTTGAGTGGGTTTTGGTTGTTTGTTCGAGACAAGGGCTCATTATGTAGCACAAGCTGACCTTGAATCATTATGTAGCTGAGACTGGCTTTTTGATCCTCCTGCCTCAGCTTCCTAAGTGGTGAGATTGCAATTTATCCATCATACCCAGTATTTTAAAATTAATTGCAAGCACAGGCACAGACACACACACCACACACATACAAACACACCATACATACACACTCACACACACACATACACACACCACACACACGCCACACAAACATACAAACATGCACCACACATTCCACGTATATGCCTATACTGACCATTAGAAAAACATACCAAACTGCTTTCTTAAAGAGTATGTAGTTAAGAAAATACTCTTACTAAACTATAACCTATACATACATACATATATGTTTAGCCACATCGGCCTGAGAGATAGCTGTGGTTAAGAACCCTTGTTGCAGTTGCAGAGGACCTGGGCTCAGTTCCTAGCACCTACATCAGACAGTTTACAACAGCCTGTCATGGGGCTATAATGTTACTTTACCACTACAGTTTTTTTTTCTTTTGTTCTTTCTTTTTTATTTTTATTTTTTATTTTATTAGTTCTAGTTAGGGAACAAGCTTATTTCAAGTCCTTCTCCCTCTCCCTCTCCCTCCCCTCACCCCCAACCCTCCTCCCCCACCCCCAGTCTACCCCCCACCCCATCCACCCACCACTCCCCAGGCAGGGTAGGGCCCTCAACTGGGGCTCTGCAAAGTCCACCAAGTCTTCCTATGCTGGTCCTGGGCCCTTCCCCATGTGTCCAGGGTGGAGTATAACCCTTCACATGGGATGGGCTCTCAAAGTCCCTTCTTGCACCAGGGAAAAATACTAATCCACCACCAGAGGCTCCCTGGAGTGCTGAGGCCTCCTTATTGACATCCATGTTCAGGGGTCTGGATCAGTCTTGTACTGGCACCACTATAGTTTTAAAGATTTATTTATATGTATGTATATTATGCCAATCCTACTGGCTGAGGAGAAAGACCAGTGACCACAAATTAGGGTCAAATCAAAGCAAGCTTTATTCTGTGCAGAGCAGAGCTAGTCCAGCCTGGTCTCCCCCTAAGGCAGGGTTTAGAGATCAGCCCTGAATCAATTTCTCAAGCCTCTTTTAAAGGACAAAACCTTAAGGTAGGGGATTTTGCAAGCAAGCATGGTTACAGAAGCACGGCCAGGCAGTTAAATCTTCCTGAAATATTTGTTACAGAATATTCTATGGTTACAGGAGTGGGGCTCAGCCCAATTCCAAAAAAAAAAAAATTAAATTTAACAGCATACAGAAACCTAACTGAACTAGATTTTCAATGACTCTTGATTACAAAATGAAGTTGGGCTTGTTTGTCACTCCTCCTTGTCTGATGTGTCCCTATCAAATCCTTGATGGGGAACTTCCATTTCTAGTTGCTGAAGGGGCTGATAGTGCTGACTGAGAGCAAGTATTTTAGTATTTTTCATCTGATGGGAAACAAAATTTGTAATGCAGCAGAAGAGGCATGACCTGGTCACGGGGAACATTAGGAGGAGGCTCATTAGGAGTGAGCCTCCTAATTAGGAACATTAGGAACACCAGCAGAGGCTGAGTCAAGGGTAGTTAGCCAGGGGCAGGAGCAGTTGAACAGGAACTGATACCAATTGCTTTCCTCCTGTTGGTTTTAACAGGTACCTTTTGGGTAATGAGGGAGCCTGGAAGCCAGTATGTGTCCTGGTGTGCCAATAGCATTATATGTAGCCATTTTGTCTCCTTTTCCAGGAGTTTCCTTCAGGCCTAACAGTCCAGCCTTTTGCTAAGGGTACAGGGTGATACATTCTCTTCTGCAACTGCTTCTCAGCTGAGATTAGGACACCATTGCCAGGGCCCAAGAGGCCTGAGGGGACTCAGGCAAGGGTCAGTCATCAGAAGTCTCTTGTTTGCTGACCCAGCAAGAGACAGGAAGCAATTGTATTGACTGGACTGGTTCACATCAGCTTCCAGCAAGTCCAGGGCCCACAGTTTTACCTGGGGCTAGCATGGTGTGGATTGCTTCAGGAGTCCTCAGCTGACTCCTGGATGGCATCTGTCAGCCAAGTAGAAATGTGCCAGGACAGATAAAGACTAGGGACAGGTTAAAAGTTAAGGAACTTAAAGAATCCAAAGCTTACATGAATTTTAAGTTACAAAAGAGATCAGTGAACTGCTGGAGTAGACTAAACCTTTGAATCATAGTAAACACATGGGAGCCCCAAAATGATTTTGAAGTGAGAAACATTAATACTTTTTCTTTGTTCAGAAGGCTGGATACTGTAGCGTGAACAGTAAAAACCCAGAGACAGATACTGGGGGTTCAAGCTGAAGATTAGACAAGCAAAGCAGCCAGCCACTAGAGAGTTCTCACCTCTACCAATGCTCACACTGAAGGGGTGATCCTGTCCTCAGACTGCATCTCCAGACTGCATCATCTCCAACAAACCTCAGAATACTAGACTCCCTGACACTGCACAGGGCTGCACACTCTCTAGTGCTGGGATTAAAGGTGTGAGCTCTTTCTCTTTTAGACTGGCTCACTCTGGTGTATCGCTGGGTGGCCTTGGACTCACAGAAATCCATCTGCCTTTGTCTCCTGAAATTAAAGGTGTGTGCTACCAGTGTCCAGTTTCTATGGCTTGTGGCTGGTTTGCATTCTGATCCTTCTGGCAAGTTTTGTTAAATCATTAACAGGATATATATATGTATGTAATATGTATATATATATATATGTGTGTGTGTGTATTATGTGTGTATAACAATATTACATTATATTATTATATTGTGTTAACATATTAACATGTTACAATACATTACATGCAAGATATATATATATATGTGTGTGTGTGTGTGTGTGTGTGTATACACAGACACATACACACACACACACACACACACACACACATAGGATGGAGATGTTTTCATGATGAGAAGCATTTTTAAGTATAAGAACTCCACTGATTAATATGTGAAAACTTTGAATTTTGAAGTCTTGACATCATGTATTCTTTTTAAGTTCTATTTGTTAATTCAATAATTTATAATGAAATACAAGTGGCTGATTACTAAGAGCAGTCATAAATGGTTGATTACTGAGGACAGTCATTGCAAAGCAAGTTCCTCTAAGTAAAGGAATAGTAAAAAGTTCCACTGAAACCTGTTGTTGTGAGTTTATCTTTCTTTCCTGGAGACCTATTAACTCTAGAAAAAGCAAGACCTGGTTTTCTTAAATGAAATGCATTGACCAGGTGGCTACTGCTAAACTGGTGAGGCTATGGTTAGCTGTCAGCATCACCAGGGATCTGAGAAGGATAAATCATAGCAGGATGTATAAGCCAAACGGCCTCTGTATCGATGACTATGACAGAGATTGCCAGCTGCCTGACCGATGCCGCTAGGCTCCTGTGGTGGTCTCCGTGACTTCCCTGGGGAGGGGTCAGAGGTTGTAGGTCTTCGGCGTCATACCGGACAGCATTGCATCTTTAGTTGATGTACAGGGCAGCATAGCTTTCAGCTGTCACACCCAGAAGTTCTGAGATTTTTTTCCTGTGGATGAAGAACTTAGGAAAATAGACCTATTTTGACAAAGCAGAATATAGCAGTCAACTCAACAGTATCCGTGGAGTGGGTGGGGTGTAGATGGAGGTTTCTGTCCCACCTGGTCCCACAGCTGCTTTGCCCCAAATAAACACACCAAGACTTATATTAATTTATAGACTGTTGGCAGATGGTTAGGGCTTCTTACTGGCTAGCTCTGTCTTAATTATTAACCCATTTCTATTAATCTATGTATTGCCACGTGGCTGTGGCTTACCTGTAATCCATAGTGTTACTCCTTGGGCAGCATGGCGTCTCTTTCCACCTTTTCCACCTTCCTCTCCCCAGCCTTCTCCTGGTCTGACGGTTATGCCTATGCTTCCTGCGTGGCTATTGCCCAATCAGTGTTTTATTCATCAACCAATAAGAGAAACATATATACAGAAGGACATCCCCCATCATTGGAGCCTGTGATGGGCAAGCATTGGGCAGTTCTTTGCCCAGTGGTTAGCATTTCCACAATCCAAATGGAGTCGCCTGTGCCCTATGTCTCCTTTGGAGACCTTAGGGTTGCTTCTAGGATCTAGCATTTCTGTCTACCATGGGAAGCTTTTTCAGTAAATATTTTAAATGCCATAATCAGCAGATCTCTGAAGAGTCTGAGGGCCATTATCTATTAAGTATACTTGATTTTAAATAAATTTTATTTATTTATAGTTGTACTTGCTTTAGGTTGACCTTGAAAACACACATATAGAAGGCTAAATAAATTATTCCTATAAATAAATTACATTTGTTTTCTTCATTTACAAGTATAGTTTTGAACATATTAAAAATTTGATCCCTTATAAGCTGACTATTAACCTGCATGAGTGTGTGTTCACCACATGTATGTAGTATCTGTGCAGGCCAGGGAGGGTCAGATCCTCTGGAACTGAGTTACAGATGATTATGAACTACCAGCTGGGTGCTAGGAGCTGAACCTGGACCTCTGACTGAGGAGCAAATGGTCTTAACTGTTGATCCATCTATCCAGTCATGACCACCATATTTTTGGGTATTTTTGTTTTTTTTTAAAGATTTTATTTATTTATTATGTATACAATTATCTGCATGCATGCACACCAGGAGAGGACACCAGATCTTATTGCAGATGGCTGTGAGCCACCATGTGGTTGCTGGGAATTGAACTTGGGTCCTCTAGAAGAGCAGTCAGTGCTTTTAACCTCTGAGCCATCTCTCCAGCCCCGACCACCATATTTTTGAAATAATAACCAGTTATTTTCTAATTTCCTAAAGGTATCATTTAATATTTTGCTTGACAATTTGACTTATTTTTCTAGAGGCTGCACAGGAGGTTTGGAAAAGCCTTGATTTGGACTTTTTCTCATTAAAACAAGAATGTGTTCTAGGTCAGAAGCTCCACTTATACCTCCTGGGTCAGAATTACTTTCTACTGCCAGAATTTACCTTTACCTTCCAATAATGTATTTTTTCATAATGAGCATATTCTTTAAGAAAAAGATATAAATTCTTTATTTTTTCCTTCTTAAGTTAAAAGACAGTAAATTAGTGGTTCTCAACCCGTGGGTTGAAACTCCTTTGGGAGTTGCATATTAGACATCCTACATATCAGATATTTATATTATGATTCACAACAGTAGCAAAATCAGTTATGAAGTGGCAATGGAATGATTTCATGACTGGGGGTCCCCACAACATGAGAGCTGTATTGAAGGCAACAGCATTAGGAAGGCTGAGAACCACTGCAGTGGACAATCACTTGGTTTATCTTTCTTTTCATTCCAAGTATTTTCCCCATGAATTCTCTGCATTACCTTTCTCCCCTTGAAAAGAATTGATAAATTCTGTGAGGCAGCACAGGCCAGTCAACACTGTACTGCGAGAAGTCTATTATTGCATTGAGAGCTAAATTTCTCGTTCCCATTGCTATAATATTCATTGATTAGAAAAAATAAACACACGCAGTAGGTCCAATAATGATCACATGTTAGAGCCAGGTATGGCACACACCTGTAATTACAGCATTCTGGAGAGTGCAGACTGGGCTATATATTGATACTATGAGAAAAGAGACGGACCGAGAGGGATGTGGAGGTAGGAGGGAAGGAAGGGGGCAAATACATGTGTTTTATTCATTGAATAACTTGTTTGGCCATCGTATATCCTTCTGCATATCACTGGAGTTCCTCCCTGTACCACGACTGAGAACTGCAAAGGCCATTCTAGGAGGTGGCTGGAGAGGCAGCTAGAAGAGTATATAACAGTGACACTACAGGAAAAAGCCAACCCACTGACACTATCTAGAGCAGTGGTCCTCAACCTTCCTAATGCTGTGACCCTTTAACACAGTTTCTTATGTGGTGAAGACCCCCAACCATAAAATTTATTTCATTGCTACATCATAACTGTAATTTTGCTATAGTTATAAATCATAACTATCTGTGTTTTTTGATGGTCTTAGGTGACCTCTGTGAAAGAGTCATTCCATCCCCAAGAGGTCATAACCCACCGATTGAGGGCCTCTGATCTAGCCGTTTCTGTTCCCCTTTCTCAGACCTATACCATGTAGTCCATCTCACCCCTTCCCTGATGCAAAGCTATTAAGAAAACGGTGGGTGCTGGCACCCAAATCCAGGTCCTCTGCAAAAAGCCAGTGCTCTTAACTTCCAAATCATCTCTTTAGCCCAAAATTGCATTGCTTTCATTTCATGTGTATGACTGTTTGCCTGCACATCTGTTCATCATGTGTGTGCAGGAGCCCACAAAGGCCAGAAAGGGGTATCAGATTCCAGGGAACTCGAGTTACACATGGTTATAAACCACTATGTGGGTGCTGGGAACTGAAAACCCAGCTCCTCTGCAAGAGTAGACAGTGCTCTTAACCTCTGAGCCATGTCTCCAGCCCTACTTTGCTTCATTTCTGCCAAAATGCCAAAGCTTGCCAGTTCTTTTTTTTAAGTTTATTTAACTTTATTTTACATGCATTGGTGTGAAGGCGTCAGACCCCTGGAACTGGAGTTATAGACAGTTGTGAGCTGTTATGTGGGTGCTGGGAACTGAACCTGGGTCCTCTGGAAGAGCAGCCAGTGCTCTTAACTGCTGAGCCATCTCTCCAGCCCCAAAAGCTTGCCAGTTCTTAGTCTTGAAATCCAAACTCCCCGACAGAGTAAGTAGTTAGTAAATTTATACCGAAAGAATAAATCAACAAGTGCACAAACATGCATTGATGTGTGGTCCTGGATGCTATGAGCCACAAGGATGGAACATGCTCCTTAATAGACAGCATCCCTGGGACAGGAACACCATTCACTCAGCTGGAACAGTTTTCCCACTAGGGACCCTCCCAGTAATGGATCACACAGAGACATCTCCTCAGACAAGGCACACAGGACCATGCAATATTTGTGCAGGATTTTTGAGAGTTTGCAGTCGAACTGAAGGGACGCTGGTGTGGAATACTAAGGTCACATACATCGGCAAGTAACTAATCTTAAGTTAATGGAGAGGGAAGTCTGATTATAGTCAGAATTCAAAGAAGGGAAATAAGTGGGGCTGGACCAGTCCAGAAATCTGCACTGGAGAAGCAGAACTTGACCGTGGCGAAGAGAACAGGTGTGTGTGTGTGTGTGTGTGTGTGTGTGTGTGTGTGTGTGTGTGTGTGTGTGTGTGTGTGGGGGGGGACTTGTGACGATTTTCTGTGCCCTGCTTCATCTGGGGCATCCCAGTGCTATTATCCAGATGTATGCCCAAATTCTCTTTCCATTTCCTCCCCTCAGCTGCTTGGGGGGCAAATCTTCCATCACCATTAGAGCAGAGAAGAGCCCACAAAGAACACAATGTGAGAGTTATTGGGGTCGCTGGGCTCTGTTCTGGGGTAGTTAGCACTGCCAGGCGGCACCTGACACATCAATTTGCTGCTTCAGGTGTCCCTTCAGGAGAATCAGCTGCGGAGCACTAATCCCAAGTGAAACCTTCTTGATTACAAAAGAAGGAGTGACAAGGCCATATCATTTAACTGCTGAAACTTCCAGTGAAACACAAAGCAGCATTAGTGTTCTCTGCCTGCAATGCCGAGGTTTAAGCAGTTAATCTCATTTTAGCTGAATAGCATGTTCATTACAGCAAATAAGTAGGTAATGTGTGGGATTACTAAAGAGGAAAGATGAATTAAGCCAGCTCTGGGCATCATGTCGATATCTTTCTGTCTGCTATAACTTGGTATTTTTCAGCAGTTAGATCTAATCAACACTCACTTAGCAGCGATAAAGTGAGGGGACTCTGAGAAGTATTACACCTGATTCAGGATGCTAGTTTTAAGTGCAACAACACATGATAAATGGCAATCGCTGAAGCCTGCAATTTTTGGTGCAGAAGGGGAAGGCTCCCTAATGCAAGGTAGTATATCCGACTTTCCATTGCAAAGCTACACTTCTGCCGTTTATGCTTTTCATGCCAGCCGAAGGACTTATTCAAGAACCCTAAACATCCCTTACATCGGCTGTTCTCAACCTGTGGGTCTCTATCCCTTTGGGGTTGAATGTCAGAGGTCCACATATCAAATATTTACATTACAATTCATACCAGCAACAAAATTACAGTCAGGAGGCATCAGTGAAATAATTTTATAGTTTGGGGGTCCCCACAACATGGAGAAATGTATTAAAGGGTCACAGCATTAGGAAGATTGAGAACCATTGTCTTACATGAGCCTGCTACAGAGACATTTCACAGCAGAATACAATACATTTAAACAATGATATTTTGTTATCTTCCATCAAATAGCCATTACACTGATACCAAATCCATTCATCCAACTGATGGCACAAAAGACAAAGGAGATAAAGTCCCTAAAGTGGAGGATGTTATTATGTAGCCAGGAGATAACCTAATCACAAAGATAGACACTCTGGGAAGCAGCGTACAAGATTATATATATACGTCCAGCATGCAGGAGGCAGAGGCAGACAGAGGGGTCTGGTCTGCATAGAGACTGCATCATGAGACCCTGTCTCAAACAAGAAAAGAAAAGAAAAAGCCCAGTTGTGTGGGGCAGTTTGTGCACAGAGTGAACCTCACGGGAAACCATGGGCATTTCTGAGCACTGTTGGGTACTTACACAGTATTTGTATATTTAATCTTACTTAATTTGCACAATAACCTTTGTCATTACCTCTCATTTCTTTGTTTTTTTTAAGACAAATTCTCAATAGGTAGTCCTGACTGTCCTGGAGCTCACTCTGTAGAGTAGGCTGGCATCGAACTCTCACATATCCTCCTGACTCTGCCTCCCAAGAGCTGGGATTAAAGGCCTGTGACACCATGCTGGCATTATCTCCCATTTCACAGATGCGGAAACTGAGGCTCAGAATTAAGTTATTTGTCTAAATAAGGGGGGAAGTAGGAGTTTAAAGTTAGCTGTGATTTCAAAGTTCTTGTTTTTTTTCCCCATATGGCAATTTGCATCCTTAATAAATATAAAGGAGGTGAAGGGACCAGCTGCCCCATTCGGCAGCCATGACAAAACACGTGCTCGCCATGACCTTGCCTTGGTCACTAAGAGGTCAGATGCCTGCCTCGTGGCAAGGAACCAATCTATGCTTTATGGCTCTGGGTGTGCTTTACGGACAAGTGCACCGCAATGACATGCAGAGCATAGCAACCTCCCTGGGAGGGCCTATGGGCCATAACAACCAATTGGCCAATCAACACAGGGCAAGCCCTCCAAGCCTGGAGCCACACCAATCCTGAGCCTGTGAGTATCCCTAGACACTCCCCTTACACTGCCCTACAAGATTTCTCTGCAGCCAGTTCAAGCTGTCTTTTCTAGCCATCTGCCATGGCAGGTGGGTGAAAGACCCGAACTAACATGGGGTTAGCTTGTTAAACAACAATAAAGCCTCATGCAGTTTGCATCAAGCTTTCGAATCCACCTGGTGATTGGGGTAACCACGTTCCTGGGCTAAGACACTGGAAGCCTGAGTTTTCCAGGGGTCTAACATTTGGGGGCTCGTCCGGGATTTGCGACCACCCCTCACCTGAGTGGATTCGATCTTGGAGGTAAGATGATTTGAGCTCACAACTTATATGTTAAATGTTCTGTATGTCTCTTGCTGTTTTGTTGGTTTGGTGCCATGACTTGAATTTGATCTGTGCTGGCGCAGGAGTTGTACTTGTTATTTGGATTTGTAATATGGACCTCAGGGGGAAACAGACGTGTTCAGAGACTCTGAAGTCCCTCCCTGGACAAAAGTCCGAGGGTCATTTGATTTGGTGCGGGACAGGACTTTCTCTGCCATACACCACGGGTTAGAGTTAGAGTGTGCTGCGGAGGAGTCCCCTGAGGCTGCTACTCTGAACTCCAACCATTGCTGCAGCACTCACAGCTGAGCCTGGCCGATGTAGGTGAGTCTGTTTTTCTATCCTCACCTGCCGGTCTGTGAGGCATGCAAAGTGGGGCTGTCTCTGCCCCAACTGCCGTCTTGCGATGGGTCCTGGCTTGCGGCAGGAGTTTCCCTGCTCTGAGGGAACATGGCTGCAAAGGCCGTCATCTGCCTGGCTGCCCGGCCTTCTCTGTGCTCCACACATGTGGTATGCAGGGGGACTGCGGGAGTCTTTTTCCCACCCTGCATTGGCCGAGGGTCTGGAGTTACCAGCAGCACCCCCCTCCCCAGTGTCTCTGCCGTGAGCACATGGAGCTCAAGTAGGTGAACCATCTGGCCTGATCTGGACATTCTAAAAAAAAAAAAAAAAAAAAAAAAAAAAAAAAAAAACACAGCCTTAAAGTTATAAAAACAAAACAAAACAAAACAAAAAACCTTAAGAAGGACTTTGATAAGAGTTTTTATGTTGACTGAAAAATGAGAGAAATCTGTCTAAGAATGTCTAAGGAAATCAAAGTAATGAACTAAAGGTATATAGAAAGTTATAGAGGGTTAAAGCAAGTTGTAGAAGGTCAGAGGGAAATTGTCAAAGGTCAGAGGAAAGGTTGTTACAAGTCAGAGAAAAATGTAAACTGTTTACTGCTTGTTATGGTTTCTCAGGTCTACAAATAGTAAATTTTAAAAATTGGTAATATAAATTAAAATTTTAACCATATTAAGTTAATTCTGTTTATTTCTCAAGTAAATTATGTATGCTTGTTTTAAAATGTTCTGTTTCCTGGCATAACCTAAGTTCTGTTACAAGCATGTAGCTAAAATAAATGGTGAGGGTCACCACCATTTTGTAGGCAGCCACGTAGCACAAAATGACTGGTAGCCATTTTGCTAAAGTTGAAAAAAGATACTTAAACCACCATCTCTGCTAAAGATGACCGCATGGAAATTAGAGGTACCATCTTAGAAACAAGTTTTTCAGTTAAGATTCAAAATGTTAATGCTTCTATATATTACAGAAAGACATTAAGGGAATTTAAGTTTATTTTTAAAACCAGTTTTAGATGTTTCTTTTTATTAATGTTTGTACTTAAAGAGCTTCAATTTAGAATTATTTTTAAGCAAAGCCTGACAATGTAAAGTCCTTATTTTATAAAAGATGCTAATCTATTATAAGATGTTACAGTTTATGTTTTCAGAAGTTAAGTGTAGGGCGTTGGTGGCACATGCCTTTCAGTTTAGGACATTGGTGGCACATGCCTTTAATCCCACCACTTGGAGGCAGAGGCGGGTGGGTGGATCTTTGTGAGTTCAAGGCTAGCCTGGTATAAGTTTCAAATATTTTACTAAGTAAAAACCAGTTACAGCCAGGCTGAAAATTAGTTACCGAAATAAGACCTTACCTAGCCATCTATGCTTCTTGTGTGCTTAGGGCAAGTAACTAAAACAGACAGACAGACCTCTAATGCTTCAGAGACCTGCAGAATATGGCATTTAAATTGTTATCTTTAAAGTTTATAATATCAGACAGACTGCCAGATCCTGACAGTGACCCAAAGCCTCCAAATAAGATTATGAGGCACCCCAGTTCCTGCACCTGGACCAGTAAGCGAGATGCTCAGATGTGATACCTGCCACCTGCCAGGACCTGGCCGAGACTGTGGACAAAGCTGCTGGACACTGGAAAATTGATTGCACGCCCTTTGCATAGACAAAACAAGGTCAGTCTTTTCCATGTCCCTCTTCTACAGAGAGGGGAAAAAAAACCCTCTCACCTTATAGGCCTGGCAAAGATTGCTGTTCTTTGAGGCATCTGCCTCCAGCGCTAATGGAGAAACTTGGGTATGGCTAACTGTATGTGGACTGGCTTCTAACTGGCTTCTGTCACTTTTTAGTAGATTCAGATAAAATATACCCTTCTCAGATCTCTGAAATATTAATGGTTGTCAGCTTGACAGCATCAGACAGTCAGATCCACTATAGACTATAGTCAGCATGTTAGCTGATAAAATAGTGACTATCTACTGTTCAGGCACAAGCTCAAGGTTTTTAGGTTTATTTTGGTTGTCATCTAAGTACAAACTTAAAGGGCTTTTCTTTTCTTTTCTTTTTTTTTTTTTTGTTTTTGAGACAGGGTTTCTCTGTATAGCTTTGGAGCCTATCCTGGCAATCGCTGTGGAGACCAGGCTAGCCTCAAACTCACAGAGATCCACCTGCCTCTGCCTCCCAAGTGCTGGGATAAAAGGTATGCGCCACCAACTCCCGGCTTCAAAGGGCTTTTCATCAGGCCAAAGGTACCTCTGTCCAATCCATACCTGGCTCTCTGGACAGAAGACAAATGTACATGCTTCTAGCCCAAAACTGTAGTTATTGCTGGGACTCAAAGTTATAAACATGTTCCTGCTGTTTGAACAGATATCCAGATATCTGCTTTTTCTGCACTGTGGGCTTCAGTAAATAAGTTTTAACCTCTGTTCCTAGTTTAAACATGTCTTAAGCAGGTTTCTGCTTCTGGCAGACATCTGAGTATCAGTTGCTGACTGCAGGCTGTTCCTAAGTAGGTTGCGAATCCTGGACTTGCTGTGGATGTGAACCAGTTCAGCTGATGTGGACACCCCCTGTCTCTGCAACAGTCTGCTAACCAGAAGCTCCTGATGGATTCCCCATTGCCTAAATTCCATTTTTTGCTTTTGACTAGCATTTCAACCTTCTTGGGTCCGTAACTTCATTCCAAAGTCAGCAGGAAGTAGCATGGGAAAGAATACATCGCCATTTTCCCTGGTTAAAATGCTAGTGAGTAGGAACTCCCTTGTATGGGGATGCCAATATCTCTCACTCCCTGATGGGGACGTTAGAGAGACAGCAATTCCATGATTGGAATTTCCAAAAAAAAAAAAAAAAAAATAGGGGAATGAAGGAACCAGCTCCGCATTTTGGCAGCCATAACAGCAGAACACGTGCTTGTCTTAAGACCTTGTCTTAGCCCCTAGGAGGTCAGATGCCTGCCCCGTGGCAAGGAACCAATCAGAAATTAGCTGGTGGTACTATGCTTTACGACTCACAGTGTGCTTTATGGACAAGTGCACAGCAATGACGTGCAGACCATAGCAACCACCCTGGGAGGGCCTATGGGCCATAACCAGTTGACCAATCAACACAGGGAAAGCCCTCCAAGCCTGGAGCCACACCAATCCTGAGCCTGTGCTCCTAGACACTTCCCTTATGCTGCCCTATAAGATCTCTATGTAGACGTGCCATTGTGGGTGAATGAAAAACCCAAGCTAACATGGGTTTAGCTCGTTAAACAACTATAAAAAAAGCCTCATGCAGTTTCCATCAAGCTTTCGACTCCACCTGGTGATTGGGGTGACCAAGTTCCTGGACCGAGATCCTGGGGGCCTGAGCTTCCGGGGGTCTTACCCTTCCTTCCTTCCTCCCTTCCTTCCTTCCTTCCTTCCTTCCTTCCTTCCTTCCTTCCTTCCTTCCTTCTTACCTTTCTTCCTTTCTAATATGAAAGGGACCTGGGAAGATGGTTCAGTGGCTAAGACACCTGGGTCTAAAGTAAAAAGACACAAGTCCAGTGCTTGGCACCCATGTAAGGGCCAGCCTTGGCTTCCCATGCCCTAGTAGATGGTCCTATATCCACGCACATCCTGGCAGCATGACACAGACTCACTGGGTTTCAGGGAAGAAAATAGAGCAAATGACGTTGTAAGGGAAAAGTGGGGGAGGGGAGGGTGCAGAAAAGGTAATGGGGGTTGATTTAACCAAAAAAGATTACATGCATTTATGAAAGTCTCAATTTAAATGAGTCTGTTAGGGCCAGCAAGATGGCTCAGCAGGTAAAGGTACTGGCCACCACACTGATGTCCTGACTTCAGTGCTCAGGACCCACATGGTGGAAGAAAGCCTACAAGTTGTCCTCTGGCCTTCATGGCACCCATCTCTCCCAGCCACCCCCCCCACCAGATTCTTCTAAAAAGTACATTAAGAATAAAAATAATTAAAGTACAGCATTTCCAAGAGATATAAGAAAATGCTGACTATAAAAAGGGTGACATTTACCAACTAAATTCTCAGGGTATTCACTGACTTAGAGCTGTACTCCAGGGCTAGAGTGGGGCTTAGTTACAGAAACTTGCTCAGCACTCGCGACACAGACACACACAGATACACACAGATACACACACACACACACACACACACACACACACACACACACACACACACGGCCTCAAGCTCAACCTTAACCTTCATCTGCCACTACATGGATTTTAGAAAGTGCATGTTAGACTCTGAAAAATGTTATTTTTACCTCCCAAATCCAGCAACAAAAATTCCAAGGTATACTTTATTTGCAGTAAAATTATTAATTAGACAAGTAACAAAACTCAAAACTAGGACAGCTAAGGAGTGATGTTATATCTCAAGTTGTTTAAATGAACTAACCAAAATATAGTTGGTTGTAGTGGTATGTGCCTTTAATTCCAGCACTTGGGGGGCAGAGTCAGGTGGATCTCTGTGAGTTCAAGGCCAGCTTGGACTACAGAGTGAGTTCCAGGTCATCCAGGGCTACACAGTGAAACCCTGTCTCAATAATAATAATAATAAATTAAGAGAATAAAAATTCAAATACAGTACTTGATTTCCTTGTTATTTCCTTTATTGCAAAGCATAAAAGGTCTTCTTGTGCATACACATCACATGTGTCTCAGTATTCAGAACTATGTACACTTTTCACATGATCATAAGATGAAATTCTTTTGCACTCAGTAGAACATTTAACATATATTTTTCAAATCTATTTCTGATGCAACTTGCAGAGAGCAGGGACCTTAGGAGAAAACAGCAAAGGCTGCATTGTTTAAGTGTTCATTAGCTTTTTATCCAAAAGCACATACAGTGTTCAAAGGTGCTCAAGGAGTCACTGCTCAATTCAAACACATCCCTTGGCTAACTCTGCACATGAAAACTGGTTTTATCTGCATTAATGAAGATCGATTTCAATGGCCCTCAACCATGGGCTTCAAATGCAGACAGTGTTCTTAGTAACAAATCAGGGACAGTGACAGCACAAGCAAGTGGATCACAGCAGACCAGAAAAGCTGGTCCATGTCACCTGACTGTCATGCCCCCGAGGGTGAGCCTGCTCTCACACTCTGCAAGTGCGGTAGAAATACAAAAACACAAAGCACTCCTGTCTCCTTCTAGAGTGTATTGCAGTCTGTGAAGGGACTCACACTTTTTTAAGTAGTCAGCCAGAGGAGCCTCCATATTTACAACCTTTAAAACAAAGCCTGCTCCTACTGAGAAATAAAGAATTGACAAACAAAATCATCAACTCCTACATCCTGAGAAATAAAACTGAATGATCCTGAAACTAAACATTATTTTAGAGCTGCTGAAGACATTTCAGAGTACACTCGCTTTCTGACAGGGAAATGTGTAATTTCAGTTCAGTCATACTGCTGCCATCGTTTACATCATTGGAGGTGACATTACCTTAGTGGAAGTACTTCCTGCGTGAGACTTACCCAGTTCACCTCCACTATGAAGTATGCAGTTCCTTTCTCAGTGACCGCCCCTTATCCCTGTCCACTCCCTGAACTTTAAGCTCCTGTGTTCCTCTTTCATCTCTCCCCAACTCTCCAAATATTCCAAGATGACATTTTCATTAGAAACCACAATTTAAATACAGTGTGACACACCTGTGCTACGTTTCATTTAAAGAATAAGTTACAAGTTGCCAAATAATTTAATGAGATTCACAATGCAAATCCATGGCATAAAATGAATCCATTGTATCCTGAAGCTAATAAAGCAGTCCAGTGATTTTTAAATTACTTATGAAATAAAGGCAAAAATAAGATGTAAAATACTATTTATAAAAGTCAAGTAAGAAAACCAGTTACGGGCCGGGCTTTGGTGGCATACGCCTTTAATCCCAGCACTCGGGAGGCAGAGGCAGGAGGATCTTTGTGAGTTTGAGGCCAGCCTGGTCTCCAGAGAGAGTTCCAAGCCAGGTTCCAAAGCTAAACAGAGAAACCCTGTCTCAGGAAAAAACAAAACAAAACAAAACAATACAGTTACCATAACTCTTCTAAAAAAAGATGAATGTATAATGTGGCTCATCACTTCTGAAAATTGTTAAGGAGGTTTATAATTAGTGGTGTCAAAAATGACTTCAGGGAAATTAGAGAGTACATTATTTTAATGTATAATATATTAAATATTCATATATATATACATAAACAATACTGCAATGGGAAGTCATTTAAGTTAATCCTTGGGTCTGCTACCATTTGGCGAGTATATTTCTATCTCTAAGTTGGCCTTCCGTGACTAACGTGTAAATGGCCATCTTCAGCTGCTTGTGTTTTGTGTACTTTGTCAACGAGGAGATATCAGAAGTGTCAAGTAGTCGTATGCAAGCAAAAACAAAGTCCTCACTTGTTACTTTAACACACATACTTTAAAATATGGAACACTGCTATGTCTAAAAATTAAAAATACAGAAATCTTTAAAAATTCGTGAACAGGAAAAGGAAATTTGAAGACTGCCATTTGAATGAATTACACATCCACAGCCCTGGCATCCCATAAGAAGGTCATTTGTCAGATCTGGGTTCATCTTCTTCCTGACCCCCTGGTGGGCTAACCACTCACTCAGTTGATGGGAGGTGGAGTCCCCATTTTGCAGGTTTCAGGTGGAATTTTCTTGAATGTTGGCAAAACTGGTACTTGACTTGAGACGTTTAGCTGGGGAGACACAAGTTCTGCGTTTCAACTTAGATGCTCTCATGGGCTCATCCAGTACTTACACGAAAACCACTATGTTTGTCTATTTATTGGCTGAATCTGACCCAATCCAGTTACCTTAGAATTAAACCCAATGTGTTTTTCTTTTCCTTTATGAGCAGCATAAAATTAAGCTAAGTAGAAATTACCCATGACTTTGTTAAAAGCAGTATGGAATAAAACAGGCATTCACACCTTGAACATTGCAATCTTAAATGTGTAGATAAAGAACACAATAAAAGTACAAGCTAGAAACCCCATTCTAAACACGCCTTTAATCCCAGCACTTGGGAGGCAGAGGCAGGTGGATCTCTGTGAGTTCAAGACCAGCCTGGTCTATAGAGTGAGTCCCGGGACAGGCTCCAAAGCTACAGAGAAGCCCTGTCTAAAAACCAAAAACAAAAAGAAAACTGAGCTGTGTTTCACATGTACATGCACCAACATACACACCATCAAGAAAATGTGTGACAACCAGCTCTGACTATGATGCTCATAGGACCAAGCCACCAGTTTAAAACAGTCATGGCTGCCTGGCTAGGTAAGGAGTTGTAAGCAGCTGAGTGCCAATGTTTCTCATGATGTAGAAGTGAAAACCCACAGTGCCCCAGTGTGAGTGCACACACTGAGATCTGAGAATTGCTGGCCTCAAAGGTTTGCAGGGCTGTGTGCCAGGGCCCTGGCACCTCTATTCCTGTGCCCTGTTTAAGCCCTGCACATAAGTCTCATAGCCAAAGACAGGAATAATAGCCCTAGCATGGCTTCCTGGACCAGCGGGCAGCTTTTAAGTGTACTAAGCCTGGGCTGGATTTGGAAAGCAAATGTGTAGCTCAGGTTTTTGTTTTGGCTTGGTTTCTACTTACTTTACTAAGAACTGCTTCTCACTAATTATCAAATTACTTAATAAAGTGGCAAGGCAGTAAGACCAGGAAATCTGAGTACCTGAAATTTGCTAGTCTAGTTGGTAAGTCCTCACATTTTCTAAACTCCTATCCAAAGGATACCTATCTATGTGTTCCAAAGCCCCTAACTCTGTGACGCAGTCACACTATGTGCCTCTACCTCTGCACAGCTGCAATGGTGGGTGAGGGCCATCTCACTCTGAGGTAATGGCCGGTGAGAGCCATCACACTCTGAGGTAATGGTGGGTGAGGGCCATCTCACTCTGAGGTAATGGTGGGTGAGGGCCATCTCACTCTGAGGTAATGGCCGGTGAGAGCCATCACACTCTGAGGTAATGGTGGGTGAGGGCCATCTCACTCTGAGGTAATGGCCGGTGACAGCCATCACACTCTGAGGTAATGGCGGGTGAGAGCCATCACACTCTGAGGTAATGGTGGGTGAGGGCCATCTCACTCTGAGGTAATGGCCGGTGACAGTCATCACACTCTGAGGTAATGGCGGGTGAGGGCCATCTCACTCTGAGGTAATGGTGGGTGAGGGCCATCTCACTCTGAGGTAATGGCCGGTGAGAGCCATCATACTCTGAGGTAATGGCCAGTGAGAGCCATCACACTCTGAGGTAATGGTGGGTGAGGGCCATCTCACTCTGAGGTAACGGTGGGTGAGGGCCATCTCACTCTGAGGTAATGGCCAGTGAGGGCCATCACACTCTGAGGTAATGGCCGGTGAGAGCCATCACACTCTGAGGTAATGGTGGGTGAGGGCCATCTCACTCTGAGGTAATGGCCAGTGAGGGCCATCACACTCTGAGGTAATGGCCGGTGAGAGCCATCACACTCTGAGGTAACGGTGGGTGAGGGCCATCTCACTCTGAGGTAATGGCCAGTGAGGGCCATCACACTCTGAGGTAATGGCTGGTGAGAGCCATCACACTCTGAGGTAATGGTGGGTGAGGGCCATCTCACTCTGAGGTAATGGCCGGTGACAGCCATCACACTCTGAGGTAATGGTGGGTGAGGGCCATCACACTCTGAGGTAATGGCCGGTGAGAGCCATCACACTCTGAGGTAATGGCCGGTGAGGGCCATCACACTCTGAGGTAATGGTGGGTGAGGGCCATCTCACTCTGAGATAATGGTGGGTGAGAGCCATCACACTCTGAGGTAACAGTGGGTGAGGGCCATCTCACTCTGAGGTAATGGCCAGTGAGGGCCATCACACTCTGAGGTAATGGCCGGTGAGAGCCATCACACTCTGAGGTAATGGTGGGTGAGGGCCATCTCACTCTGAGGTAATGGCCGGTGACAGCCATCACACTCTGAGGTAATGGTGGGTGAGGGCCATCACACTCTGAGGTAATGGTGGGTGAGGGCCATCTCACTCTGAGGTAATGGTGGGTGAGGGCCATCACACTCTGAGGTAATGGTGGGTGAGGGCCATCACACTCTGAGGTAATGGTGGGTGAGGGCCATCTCACTCTGAGGTAATGGTGGGTGAGGGCCATCATGCTCTCTGAGGTAATGGTGGGTGAGGGCCATCTCACTCTGAGGTAATGGTGGGTGAGGGCCATCTCACTCTGAGGTAATGGTGGGTGAGGGCCATCATGCTCTCTGAGGTAATGGTGGGTGAGGGCCATCTCACTCTGAGGTAATGGTGGGTGAGGGCCATCATGCTCTGAGGTAATGGTGGGTGACAGCCATCACACTCTGAGGTAATGGTGGGTGAGGGCCATCTCACTCTGAGGTAATGGTGGGTGAGGGCCATCATGCTCTGAGGTAATGGTGGGTGAGGGCCATGACACTCTTTACTGAATTACATTACAGTGCATTTTGATTAACAGCCAGTAACTGCTTATTGAACAGTAGCACAATGAAAAGTAAATGAGCCAGGCATCATGGGGCAGACCTGCAACCCCAGCATTTGGGAAGCTGAGGCAGGGGGACTGCCATGAGTTCAAGGTCAGCCTGTGTGTACTCTCTCCCTCCTTCCCTTCCTCTCTCCCTCAATCTGCTCTGCTTCAGCTTCTCTCACTGTGTTTTCTCTATTCTCTATTCCCTGATATTCTCCCCTTCTCACATAGCCCTGGCCATGTCTACTTCTTTCTCTCCCTGCTCTGGACTCTTCCAGATGGCTCTGGCTGTTCTCACACATCTACAATGAAAACCATCCCCTCAACCATACCATGGGGCATCATGTCATCACTTTATGCAGGGAGGGAGGGAAGGGGAGAGAGGAAGGAGGATGACAGGTGGGGAAGGGAGAGGAAATGCCCATGAGTGTCAGCGTATGGACTCTTTCTTCATACTAGCATTTGTTTGGGGGATTGTTGTGTGTAGCTTTCTCCCCTCCCTTCTCTTTTTGTTGTTTGGTTGCTTTGAGTTTTTTGTTGTGTTTATTGTTTTTGAGACAGGGTTGAACCACAAAGCTGGGCTGGCTTAGAACTCGCTCTGTAGACCAGGCTTGCTTGGAACCCAATAATCCACCTGCCTCTGCTTCCTGAAAGCGGAACTGCCTGACAATATTTGATGCAGTATTTTTTCCACAAAGAATTTCACAGGACTAGTCTTTTGAGGAATGACACTAACATTAAATAGACCACAGTATTCTTTTGTTGCACAGAAGTTTGTGAGAGCTCACTATAGCCAGGCACTTCCTAGACACTGGTGATATGATAGGAAACAAGAAAAAAATAATTCTTGTTCTGATGAACTTTACAATCCAATCAAGGGAGATAAACCTATCAGGTGGAACAAATAAATGAAAGTTAAGTAACCTAAATTATTCATCTCACACTAGCTATTGACTAAGTGCCACAAAAAAAAAAAAAAAGAAAAAAAGAAAAAAGAAAAAAAAAACCATGTAGGGCTAACAAGATGGCTTGGCAGGTAAGGGTGATTGCCATACGGTTTCTAAAACAGATCTATATTTTCCCCTGCTTTATGATGCTGACTGTTGTGTACAGGAACTTATGCACACAGGTAAGTGCTTTAGCACTCCTTAACCCTAAATCTTTTTAGTAATAGGCCATTAACTAAATACACGAATGGCTATAGAATGGGAACTTACGTAGAATGAGTTTGCGTTTCTTTTGCTCCGAATGAAGAAAGCTGCTAAGGTAGAAGACAACGGGCAAAAAGAGGATGAACACAGAAACAGCGACCACAGACACCGTGTCGCTACAGGTGACAGAACAGTTGAAGGTCCGACTCCAAAGCTTTCGAGTAATGTTCATCTGGAGAAATGTATATTATTATCTGATATTATACTTGTCTTTAATATATATGTATATGTATGTATCCAAACAGCTTAACAAGCAAGCTTAGCCATTTTGATCTTGAGTTCTCTACTTTGAGTCAATGATTTGTTTTCCCAAAAAACTAATTCTCAAGCATCATGTTGCCTGGGGGCATGACTGCCACCTAGTGGTGCTCTGTGAAAAGACAGGCTGTACAGTGGAGAAAAGGCTTCCCCATCCTCCAACATTCACTCTATCCACATATATTTACAAAAGCACACAAAATGCCACCCTTGAACTTCAAGTTCAAGGCTGGCCTGGGCTTCATAATGAGACGTCCTTTTAAAGGAAAGCGTGTACAGACACGCTCTATGCTGCTCATTGTCCTACCTGCTAAACAATGAATTAAGAAACACTAGGTCAAAAAAAAAAAAAAAAAAAAGAAAGAAAGAAAAAGAAACACTAGGTCAAACCGGGCAGCAGTAATGCACACCTTTAACCCCAGCACTTGGGAGGCAGAGACAGGCAGATCTCTGTGAGTTTGAGGCCAGCCTGGTCTACAGGCGTGAATTCTAAGACAGCCAGAACTGTTACACAGAAAAACTTTGATTAAACAAAACAAAACAAAACAAAAAAAAGGAAAGAAAAGAAACACTTGGTCCTTGTCCTCATGCGTCTTATAATTCAGAGGAGACAGACCATGAAAAATGGTTCAGATTATCATATATATAAGGAAATTAATACAAGGCCAGGCAGTGGTGGCACACGCCTTTAATCCCAGCACTCAGGGTGCAGAGTCAGGCCAACCTGGTCTACAGAGAGAGTTCCAGGACAGGCTCCAAAGCTACACAGAGAAACCCTGTCTCAAAAAACAAACAAAAGAAATAAATACAATAATTAAGAACGAGATCTTCTGAAAACATGGCAATAAAATGTAAACCCTCTTTAATCAGCACCAACTACAAAAGAAACGGAAATATAAGCACACAAGAACACCAAGATCCTGAAAACAACACCCACTTTAAATTAACTCATCCATGAGGGGCCTGGCTAATGTCCATCCTGCTCTGCTACAGATCCACAAACCCACCGCCGTTACTTTGTAACTACTGTAGTTCTTTCTGGCTGAAGATGCGGTGTGCATGTTCAAGTTACTTTGTAACTACTGTAGTTCTGTCTGGCTGAAGACGCCGTGTGCATATTCAAGTGCGCTCCCAAATAAAGGATAACACTGAACCCAGCAACTGCAAATCAGAATCACACCAGAGTGAGGTACTTACTGCGTCTTCCACGTCAATGCACAGGTGCGTTCCCGGCTCAGCCTTATTCTCAAGCCCGTTCTTTTTCTGCATTTCAGTATACAGGGCGCTCAGGTTTTTGTATGCATCATTACAGTTTTTGCATACTTCAGAGTAATTTTTTGGTGGGAGAAGACTGTATGTGTGCCCCTAAAATGACAAAGGCAGATATAAGACATGCAGTACCTATTGGACATGCTATTTCTGCATGTCAACCATTTGACACCCTCTCCCTCCAAGCCCAGATAGAAGACAATATGGTGTGTTAACGTACTGGGCTGAACCCAGAAATAAACCCACACAGCCACAGCCACCAGATAGACCACAACATTGCATCCTGGGGAAAAGATGGTCTCTTTAACAAATGGTGCAGGGAAATTGGATATCCAATTATCAAGGCTGAAACTAGATCCCTCATCTCACTCCGACAAAAATCTACTAAAAAAAAAAATGGATCAAAGACCTTAATTTAAGACCTGATAGAGGAAAATGTGCAGAAAACATAAAGCTGTAAGACTAGGCAATGAATCTAGCTGACAGCTAGAGGGTAGGGGTGCTTACTGTTAAGCCTGATGACCCAAGTACTGTCCTTGGAACCCACAGGCAAGCTGTCCTCTGACCTTCACATGCACCCCCAAGTAAATATATGAAAATTATTCTTAGAAAGGAAGAAAGGAAGAGAGGAAGAGAGGGAGGGAGGAAGGGAGGATGGATGCTGGGTAACGGTGGTGCACACCTTTAATCCCAGCACTCAGGAGGATCTCTGTGAGTTCAAGGCCAGCCTAGTCTACAGAGTGTGTTCCAGGACAGCCAAGGCTACACAGTGAAACCCTGCCTTGAAAAAACAAAACAAACAAAAACAAAACAAAACAAAATCCAACCAACTAAACAAAAAAGTCTAACAGCTCAGGGAATAAGCACGAATTCACAAATGCAACTGCGTGGGACTGCAAAGCCCAGTCCAGCAAAAGTGAGAGTTTGCCTGTCCAGCAAAGGTGGGGAGTTTGCCTGTCCAGCAAAGGTGAGAGTTTGGAGAAGGAAGAGGAGGCCTTCAGAATGGCAGAGACTCTGCCAGCTGTTCCCCTGACATCTCTTTAGATAGGCAATGCAAGAAATGCATACAGAACTAGATTCATTGAACTCTAAAGGAACCAATAATCAATCAATAAATGGACAGATAATTGACATATCTCAAAAGAAATGTAAGTGGAAAAATGGCTATTGGGCGAACACAAATCAAAGCCACTATTCTGTGCAGTCACAATGGTATCATCAAGAGAAGAAGTAGCCGGCACCTGTCACAGCCACAAGCTGCATACATCTGCCTGCTTTCCTGGTCACTCAGAAAAGTGTGACTTCCCCTCTTCCATCTCTTCTCTAACATGCTTTCCTTTACACTTAGGGCTTCACTGGAATCTTAGGCTTCCTTACTCTTTCTCGAAGCCTCCCTCCCTACATGTGGCTGCTGGCCACATGAGTCTGACCTCATCATAGTTTAAATGGCACAGCTTTCTTCCTGCTCTCACAGAGATCTGTCTGCCTCTGCCTCCACACACCAGCTGGAATAATATATATATACATATATATGTGTGTGTGTGTGTGTGTGTGTGTGTGTGTGTGTGTACATACATACGTATATATACACACACACATATATGGGGAATGTCCTTCTGTGTATGTTTATCCTATTGGTTGTTGAATAAAGTACTGTTGGCCAATGAAGAAGCAAGTTAGGTGGGACTAGGAGTCAAGGAGGATTCTGGGAAATGTAGTAAAAAGAAGTCTTGTGATACAGGTAGGAAGTGACATAGCAGGCAAACTCATACATAAGCAGGGACAAGCAGGAAGTTGTCCCTTTTCTCTAGCTCTTCCTCCTCCTCTCTGTGGAGTCACCATGTGACTGCCAGGAAGACAGGAGGCATTCCACCTGCATCCACCATAAGATAAGTCTTATGATTATGGTTGATAATTAAGACTGAGCTAACAGATGAGAAATCCTAGTCATTGGCCGAGCAGCATTTTTAGCAAATATAAGTCTCTGTGTGTTATTTGGGACCTAAATGTGGTGGGCAGAACTCGGGCGGCCTGGAGGAAAGCGCCCACATGGCAGCAGGGATCAGGCGGCTTTGCAGTAAACACTTATCATAACACATAGAGTGTGTGTGTGTGTGTGTGTGTGTGTGTGTGTGTGTGTGTGTGTGTGTGTGAGATGACAGTAAAGTACCATGCCAGCACCATTCTGGCTTCTAGGCAGATGCCTGTCTTTTTGAATACATAGTTACCTTTGCTCTCCACTTTTTTTATTCTTTACTGTGGAGCATGAACAAAGGGAGATGAAAGAGAAAAAGAGAAATCAGAGCAACTGAACTGATGGAAACCCTACAATGTGATCTTTACCATCTAGCTAACAAACTATGTCTACCCTTAAACTTCTACAAGAAAGTGTGCACTGAAGGCTTACCACAGAACCATTGTGTCTTTAGCCAAAACCTTGAATCTAGCACAGAATGCTGGGTGGAGGGCAGGAGGGGTGATACAACTACTTTTGCTAAAATTAAATGCATATACTTTTGGTTTGGCATTTCACTCCTAGGAGTCCACTGAATACATTCTTCTTCTTCTTCTTTTTTTTTTTTAAAGATTTATTCATTATGTATACAGTGTTCTGCCAGCGTGTATCCCTGCAGGCCAGAAGAGGGCACCAGATTTTATTACAGATGGTTGTGAGCCACCATGTGGGTGCTGAGATTTGAACCCAGGTCCTTTGGAAGAGCAGATAGTGCTCTTAACTGCTGAGCCATCTCTTTCCAGCCCCAATAAATACCTTCTTATAAGAATCCCAATGATGAGCAAAAAGGCTGTGAGTGACAAAGTGATGGTGGCATGCATCTTTAATCCAGCACCTGGGAGGCAGAGGCAGGAGGTTGAGGCCAGCCTGATCTACAAGGGAGTTCCAGGACAGCCAGAGCTACACAGAGAAACCCTGTCTCAAAAAAACAAAACAAAACAAAAACGGCCGTGAGTGGCAGTAGTTTATAACAGTCAAACACAAACAAAATCTGGCCTGCTACAAGGAGGGACTAATTAAATAAATGGCATCGTAATCACACACTGAACACTACACAGCTTCTGAAAAGGAGGGAGGGAGGGAGGGAGCGAGGTCCTAGGAAGATGGAAGATGATGGCACATATGGGCTTTGAGGACTCCTTCCCTAAGGCCCACTGAAAAGAAGCTAAAGCCAGAACATGGAAAAACACTGCACCTGGGCTCACACTATCCCAGGAAGCCCGGCTATACCCACAGCACCCAGGAAAGATGCTAGGCCCTTCTCCCCACAAATTTCACAGAGTAGGGACACAGAAGGCTGTCACAGTAGCCTTACCTGTCTGTAGACACTCTTTCACTCTGCCTTGTCAGCAGGACAGGCTGGGGTTCCAGAGAAGACACCTGCTAACATTTACTGACCCAGATGGATCTAGTGCAACACGTGACCCTCCTCCTGGACCATTCTGAAGGCTGCTAAGTCAGGCTGTCACCCCGGCTTCTCGTTGCTGCCCATCCCGCAGCCCCACTATCCTATAAAGCACTGAGCTGGGCCTGGATCAGCCCTCAGCCATGCTACCATCTCTCTCTACCTTCACTCTTCTAGTCTCAGGGCTTAAAGTGGGACTGTGTCAATGACACTCTGGCAGCCCTGCCTACCTCATTGTTAGCATCATCTGAGCTTGGCTGTCTAATAGGAGCATAAAGGTATCATACTTAACACATTCAAAACAGAATTCTTTTTAAAATTGTACTACATTTGTTTGTTTATTTACATGTACGAGCGCACACATGTGCGTGAATGCACAGCCACGCGCTTACTGTGGCGTGTAAATGGTGGTCAGAGGACAACCTGTTGGGAGTGGGTTCTTTCCTTCCACTATGTGGATCCTAACATTTAACTCAAGTCACCCACTTGACAGCCACTGCCTCTCTCCCCCAGCACCCACCCATCCTTCAAGGTCCCTCCCCTTCATGTCTGTGCCGCAGTGTCCTTCCTTTCAGTAAGGATTCTGAAAACAGGGGACATGGTATGAAAGTATGTGGAAACTTCTAGAGAACCTTTGCTCTCACTGAATGAACCAGTGCCTCACACTTGCTAGTTCTAGAAGACATTGTTTTTATAATTAAAAATTACTTCAATTTTAAAAAGGTATGTTTTTCAAAATTTATTTTATGTGCATGGGTGTTTTCTGCATGTATGTATGTGCACCATGCGTATGCCTGATGTCTACAGAAGCCAGAAGATATTCAGTTTCCATGGAGCTGGAGTTACAGATGGATGTGAGCTGCCATGTGGATACTGGGAACTGAACCCACATCCTCTGCAAGAACAACCAGTGCTCTCAGCCACTGAGCTCTCTCCAGCCCCTACTTTGTTTTAAGATTTTCTCTCCAGCCCCTACTTTCTTTTAAGATTTATTATTATTATTTCATTTTGTTTGTTTTTCAAGACAGGGTTTCTCTTTGTGTCCTGGAACTCTATTTGTAGACCAGGATCCACCTGCCTCTGCTTCCCAAGTGCTGGGATTAAAGGCGAGTGCCATCACACCTGGCATTTTAACCACTGAGCCATCGCTCTCTAACCCCCAACCCTTTATTTCCTTTATTCCCTTCCCTTTTTTTTTTTTTTTAATAAGACAGTCTCACTGCGCATCCCTGGCAGGCCTGGAGCTGGCTTTGTGGGTCAGCAGCCTTGAACTCTCGGAGATTCACTTGCCTCTCTGCCCGTCTGCCAACCACTGGGTGTTTGCTACCACACTTGGTTCTGAGCTGAAGTATTACTATTTCCAAGTGGAAAAAAAAATCTAAGAGAAATAAAGGTTCACTAATTCCTTTATGACTCCAAATAGATAATAAAATTCAATGCTGTAAAAAGTTAGAATTACACATTACTTATTTGCATTAAGTTTATATAACTTACCTGAAGGTTATGCTCAAAGCAGGCCAAGGTCTTGTTAAATAGGCTGAGGAAATACTCTGTGTTATTTGACAAATCTTCACTATTGTTTGTTAAGCAATCTGTAAAGACAATGAAACAAACAACTGTATGCTAGCACTCATCTCTCAGCGACGGTTTCAGCTTTACCCTATGGTTACTCCTCATACAAATAAGCATGATGTCTTCCACACAACAGAAGTTTCTAGATACACAAGGCTTTTAGCCCTTTTACTTTACAAACTTATTTTTTTTTTAACTTTTCATGATAGTCTTAAAACAGTTACACAGTCTCTTCTTACAAAAACAAAGGAGGAAATGACTTTTAGTGAACAGTTGGTAAAAAACGCAGCTCTCAATGCCCAGCAGTGTGATTTGGATGTAAAACTTTTTACCTTGCATTAACTTTGCCTAGATCCTGTCTTTTTACCTTGGTGTCAAACTCAGTAACTCTTATCTCTTCTAACCTCACAGAGCCACTTACTGTCCCTAGAGGATAGCCTTTTTCATTTATTCTTCTGAGTCAACCATGGGCTGGGGGCTGGGAGAAACAGACTGGTGGGAATTCTGTCAAAAACCTGGTAGAAGCTTCCTAAAGTCCAAGGGAAAAAACAAAACAAAACAAAACCAGAACTGTTTCGTGTGTTTTTGCAAACTCTGTGTCTGTGATGTTTGTCCACAGCCCCACGGCCCTTGCTTAGCATCACCCTGAGTTCTTCTGTTCCCTCCACTTCCTGTGAAGAGATGAGACGTAGAATGTCTTCATTACATTTGTTTCATGTGCATGTACATGCCACGGGGCTAAAAGACAACTTCCTGGACTTGGTTCTCTTCTTCCACTATGTGAGTCCTAGAGGTCAAATGCAGGCAGTCAGGCCTGCCAAGCAGCTTTACCCATAAGCTCAGCGGCCTGGCTTCACATCCCAGAGCCAGAGCGGACCGTTTCTGTCTCTCTTCTGTGAATCTCGATTCTCTACCCTCCACCTGCTCACAAACACTGCCGTCTGCTTTCTATACTCCAATTCTGCTTTTAAAACATGACTGAAAAAAATTCTATCTTATGATGAAAAGACTTGATTCAAATTCATTACTTTCTGATTTCAGGGTCATAAACCAACCCTTGTAGATGCCCAGTAATTAGTTCAAAGGGGTGTTCTAAACATCTATTCCCTAGTGCCTGGCCCACTCCTGCCTTCTTAATTTCAACACACGGTTTAATTTTCATCCACTTGACTTAGAGAATCAGAGTCATCTAGACGGAGCGAAGACACCACCGGGCTGTGACATGGGGAAAAGGGACGAAGCAAAGAGACCTGAGTGGTCAGACAGACACCAGGCCAGGCCACAGAGGACAGCTCACATGCAACAACAGTCACCTCACAAAAGCTGGCGTTGCTGAATATTATGGTGTGCGTGTGTTTATACCTATGACACAAAAACTCATTTCATTACTGCAGTGAGTCTATGAGGCAAGAACTATAATCTCCATTTTTAAAATAAGCAACAGGGTAAAAACATTTGCCACACGAGCCTGGCCGTCGGAGCTGCATTCCTGGAAACCATGGTGGATCCAAGAACTGAGTTCTGAGAGTTGCCCTGAAGCCTCCAGGCGTGCCCTGTGGTACACTTACAGCACAAAACAGTAAATAAACTCTTTAAAAATTGGGGCTGGAGGGGTGGCCCAGCAGTTAGGAGCACTTGTGGTTCTTGCAGAAGACCTGGGCTTGGTTCCCAGCACCCACATGGTGGTTCACAACCATTGAAACTCATTCCAGAGGATCCAATGCTCTCTTCTGGCCTCCTCTGGCATCAGTACATGCATGTGGTATACAGACATACATGCAGACAAAGCACCTGTACACACAAAATTTTTTAAATCCCTAAAAATTATTTCTTTTAAATTTTGAGGCAGGGTCTTACTATGCAGCATTTGCTGGCATGTACTCCAGGCTTGCCTACAAATTTATAGAACTCCACCTCCTTCTGCCTCCTAAGTGCTGGGATTAAAGATGAGTGTCACCGCACCTAGTAAATAGTTAAATTTTTTAAATAAAAATTAAGAAATAAGGAACAGTTTAGAGAAATGGAGGAGTCTGCCCAATGACACAAAACTGATAGATGGAAGGCTGGATTTTACAATCAGTCTGGCTGTTGAGTCTTCACTATCAGACTCTGCAAGGTAACACATCCGTGCGCACACATGCAGGCATGCACATCTACATGCTAAACAATTAACAAATTCAACACTCAAGAGTCAACAACTGCATGCTATGGCTCCTCCTCCAATACCCTGACAACCTGAAACCACCAGGAATTCCAGAAGTCACTGCCACCTGATCAAAAAGATGGAACCCAAACCTGGGTAACAGGGCAGGACAACCACCACTATAACTTCTGTTGTAAACTTAGAGACATTGGAAGCAGGTGCTCGTGTGACTAGAGGAACTATAAAAGGACACCCCTGAATCTAGAAGCCAGCTAGAATTTAGTGGATTCACAGACAGACAGACAGACACCCCACACATGCACTTGGGTGGGCCCCACTGCACCAGTGAACATGGACGGGTCCTCTTGGTGAGCCTTGCCCTCTGCACTGGTGAACATGGATGGGCCCTCTTGGTGAGCCTGTCCTAGATGTCTGGCCTTGCTGATCCCGTGACTCTATAGTCTCTGAAGTTTATCTTCTCAAGAATATAAGCTCTAGATGTTCATCAGTCATTTACGAATCAAGGGTTCCCTTTACCAATGAGCACACCGAGCCAGAGAAAGGTGTATACCAAGACTCATACAAGCCAGTAAGGGGCCAAAATGCCAGATGCTTCTCCACATACCTGTATTTCCTTAAGCTCAGCAGTCTTCTTTACTAATTAAGCACTCATTATTCCATACGTCATCATCCACAAAGTTTAAATACTAAAATCTTTGCTGTTATTGTTGTTTTTGAGACAAGCTTTCTCTGTGTAGCCCGGCTGGCCTGGAACTCACTGTGTGGACCCAGCTATCCTTGAACTCAGAGATCTATTTGCCTCCTGAGTGCTGGGATTAAAGGTATGGGCCACCAGCCCTAGCCTACTACAATCTTTTTAAAGTACTAATATAAGCTCCATTGTCAAACTATTTTATTAACATGAAGTAGCCTTGGCTCCTTTTAGGGATCAGGTAGAATAGACACAAATAAGCATAAGCACAATTAAAGTCAGAGAACATTCAAGTATTAGGCTAAAGGTCTTCAGCTTGGGGGCTAGTGTCTCACAGGAGTTCTGGAAGCATAGTCTCACCCACAGCAAGTGGGTGCCAATGTCACAATGAGTCTTGTTGTGCCGGGCATGCACAGCCAAAAATGGCAGGAACGTGTCCTGTGCAATGCTGCAGCACAGAGCATGCTGCTCTGAGATCTCTGGCAATTTCTTCTATGTGAGATACACAAATAAGTCGTTTCTTTAGGGATGGAGAGATAGCTCAGCGGTTAAGAGCACCAGCTGCTCTCCCAGAGGATCTGAGTTCAATTCCCAGCAACCACGTGGCCGTTCACAACCCTCTGTACTGAGATCTGATGCCATCTTCTGACCTGCAATGGACACATGTAGGCAGAACACTGTATATATAACAAACAAATAAATCTTTAAAAAATTCTTTATAAAATGATTTATAAAGAAAACCTCTCTGATGAACAAAAGAGCTTAATCTCTACAATTCTACTGCCATTTTCTTTTCACTTAAAATAATTGGAAAATTAAATGAAAAGCTAATATGGACTGATGATCTGATTAAGTGCTGTGCTGGCACAGTGTGGGTTTTTTCAGTAACTGTTGGCAGTAGTATTACACAGCACAAAGGAGTTCACTTACACAAGGGGTTAAACATGTCTTCATTATTAGGAGAACTCTGACTTTCTGATTCAAAACCAAGGAACTCGAGTAAATCCCCTTTATCTACTGGGGAGAACGGAGCATAAGGTTATACACAGTAAGGGGCTATACGGTTCAGAAATTAGAAAGCTAGAGAAGGTAGTGATGACAAAGCTCTCCATGAGCACAGAGTGAAGTGGCCATTGTGCTCCTGCCTCATCTCAGATAATCAATGGAGCCTCATCAAGGGTCAGATTAGCACAGCTTCCGGCTCCGTGAGGACACAGACATCAGCTCAAGAGCAGTTCTTCAGGGCACTAAGGATTCCAGTCAAGACCTCACAGAAACCAGCTAAATTACTACAACAGAATTGTGTGGCTTGTCTTCTACACCCAGGGCTGAGAACAGACCCTGGTCCCCCTACATAACTAGCAAAGCACTCTGTCACTGAGCTGTACCCCTAGTCCTGAGCGCTTGGGGTTGGGGGGGAGTCTGCATGCCGGCCTCCCTGCCCCAGCTTCCTGAGTGTTCACCACTAAGACCACTCATTGCGGATGTGGCACCGACTAGGAGCTCACTTCAGGGCCTCTCACAGTTTGAAACAGTTTTTAAGATTTATTTACGTGTGTGAGTGTTTTGCCTGTATGCATTATGTGCATGCATGTGTCTGGTGCCCAAGGAGATGAAAAGGTGTCAGATCCTGTGGAATTACAGATGGCTGGAAGCTACTGTGAGTGCTGGGAAACAAACACAGGTCCTGGGAACTAAACCTGGGTCCTCTGCAAGAGCAGCAAGTGCTCTTAAGCTCTGAGGCACCCCCTCAGCCCATCCCTGCTGTTTTAAAAGCTGGTTTTATGCTGGCACATCCCTATAAGGCCAGCATTCGGGTGGCTAAGGCAGGAGGAACACAAGCTGAGACAGGAGGCTTGTGAGCCCAGGCCCAAGGCCAGCCTGAGACACAGTGACACCTGACTCACTACAAACAGTTACAGGCTGCCTAGGAAGAAAGAGTGCATTCCTAGGGGGGACTGGTGACATGGCTTAGAGGGTAAAGGTGCCTGCTGCCAAGACTGATGAATGGGGTTGGATTCCCAGGGACTCACATGATAGACAGAGAGAAATAATTTCACGCACAACAAAGATCATCATTTTCTGAATAGTTGAACAGGCTTCAGAAAATGCAGAATAAACTGTGATAGTGTTGTAATTAAGTTTAGAAATACAAAAACTATATTTAAAATTATACAAAGAAGCATGTTGCCACATAGATAGCATGTGACAAAGAAGGGCTCTGCCTGCCTGACCTTCTGCTCCAGCAGCAGGTTTTACTGCAGATTTTTCAGTCACGAATGCTGAAGTTACATGCACAGTGAATAGTTTCCTTTGATGAATCAGAAGGCACTTCAGGATCACACAGTGGTATTGTCACGTTCATAAAATACCACCCAGGGCACTGGAACAACGGGTTGCCTATGAAGAAAGAGTACATTTCCAGGGGCTGTCAACATGGCTTTAGAGGGTAAAGTTGCCTGCCACCAACTTTGATGACCTGGGTTGGATTCCCTGGGACCCACATGAGGGAAGGAGAGAATTGTCTCCTGTTTCAAAACGCAAGTAGTAAAGGTTTAACTAAGTAACTTATTGTAGCTTTGCTTTACACATGTTTAACATTTTGGCTTTTGGGCTCTTTAGTAATAGCATTTTGTTTCTAACATATATACATCCATCCCACCCAGAAGAATGGAGACGAATGATTGCAATCCCTCCCCCATCTATTCCTGACTCTTCATCTGCTGTTCATGTATGTGCTCACCTCATTCACACACAGGCCTCTGTGAAGCTCACCTGGGAAACGGGGCCAGAGGAGGGTAACTGAGACACTTTAATGACCCTGCTCACACCCACGTTTCCCCTTCATTCAGATTCCCAGTCTCTCACTAGACCATGCAAGGCAAGCAAGATCCTTTGTAACATTTGGATAAATGATTTTGTTCTCTTGGAAACCAAACCCAGGGCCTCCCCGCAAGCACTCTGCCATTTGCCTAAACCTCAACCACTATAAATTTCTTTAAAGTTTTAAAAGAAATCTTTAAAAAATCTTTTCAGATAACTTTCCTGTTATCTTCATGAGGTAGGTATGCAGAGAGCATATTTAGAAGTGCTTATACACTTGGCAAAGAGTCTGCTTAGAACGATTACATAGGATACCAACCACCAAGGAAACGGAAAACAGTGAAAAAACATTGAAGGAATTAATCTGGCACCAAACAAATAACTACAACGACAAAAAAAGAAAAAAGAAAAAAAAAAAGAAAGAAAAAGGAAAAAGGAATGTTACTATTGAATAAGACCAAAAGGAGAATAAAATTTATTGAGTCCAATTTCTTAAAGCTACTGCAATTCCATTTAAAAGTCAGACTAGAAATTGCGAAACATCTTAAAATAGGCTTAAAATGATATACAGGAAATCAGGTTTTAATGCCCAATACTGGAAAAGAAAACACTTGGTGCCTCTGACTGTGTCTAACACAGAGATGGCATAATCTGAACATTCTGTAAGCTTTTAAGTGATAGAGAGTTTGGAATGGGAATAAATGAATGTGGCACACAGTGCAGAGCAGAGAAATGCAAATTCCGTTTTCTGCCCCTCAGCCATCCTCCTCCTGCTCCCCTAAAACACATCTGCACTTTCAGTGATTTCCCTGGGCTTGTTAATTAATTCTAACTAAGAAACAATAATCTCTTGAACAACTCATGTCTAACAGCTTAGTGGCTCATTCCTCAAAAGTCCAGTCAAAGCAATATTTTCAAGCCAGGATGGTTCACGGAAGAACAAAGTGCACATAGCTACAACACAGCACCTGGGAGGTGTGGCAGGGGGACCAGAAGGCAGGAGGCTGTTCCTGACCAGCTGTGAATGCACAGTGAGATGGAGACCAATGAGGACTCCATGAAATCACGTCTCAAAAAAAAAAAAAACAAATTGTTTTAAATCTCATCTAGGAGCTAGAGATTCAGCAGTTAAGAACACTAGCTGGCCGGGTGGTGTTGGTGCACACCTTTAATCCCAGCACTTGGGAGGCAGAGGCAGGCGGATCTCTGTGAGTTCGAGACCAGCCTGGTCTACAAGAGCTAGTTCCAGGACAGCCTCCAAAGCCACAGAGAAACCCTGCCTCGAGAAAAAGAAAAAAAAAAATCAAAACAACACTACCTGTTATTCCTTCCCGAGCACCCAGTTTCAATTCCCAGCACTCACTTGGTGGCCTACAACCACCTATAACCTGACGTCTTCTTCTGGCCTCCTAGAGCACCAGGTACATCATGTGATGTATGTACATCTATGCAGGCAAAAACTCATATACATAAAATAAAAATGATTTTTAAAAACAGTTCTAGCGTTCTGTGTATGTGTACAGATGTGGGATGTGTGTGGGTATGCACATGTGGAGGCCATAAGGCATCTATCACTAGTCACCCTCTTTCTTGAGACAGTGTCTCTCACTGATCCCCAAGCTCACCGATTGGCTGGTCTGGCTGGCTCGTGAGCCCCTAGGATCCTGATGTCTCTGTCTCCCAGTGCTTTGAGTGCACAGGCCATAAGACAGAGCCTGGCTTGCTCACACCAGTGGGTGCTGGAGATTTGAGCTCAGGTCATTATGCTTGCACAGCAAGCATTTACCAATTGACCCGTCTCCCCAGCCTCCTACGTGTGTTTTGTTTGTCTGTTCACTGTTTTGCGACCTCTCATTTAGCCCAGGCTGGCCTTAAACTCACTATGTAGTGGAGGATGACCTGATCTTCTGATCTTCCTGCCTCTGCCCCCTGGTGCTGGGCTCACAGGCATGTGTCACCATGCTCAATTTATGTGGTGCTGAGGATGAAGTGCGGGGCTTCATGAGCGTTAGACAAGCACTCTGCCAACCTAACCACATCCAAAATCCCTACATGATTTTTTAAAAGGCTCTTCAATCAATTTATACTAGGAACTTCCAAGTTTGGCTGTGGTGGTGACAAATGCCTATAATCGAAACAATTGGGCCGGTAATGCAGGAGAACAGCACTGAACTCCAGGCCAGCCCAGCTACATATCATGTGACGCTGTTGTCAAAATTAACAGCCTGGTACTGCACACCTGCAAACCATCATTCGGGAGGTGGAGGCATGGGGATCTGGAGTTCAAGGTCATCCTTAGATACATGCAATTTCAAGGTCAGCATGGCCAATATAAGAAATGTCTAAAAATAAAAACAGAAGTTCTGTCAGTTAAGCCCTTTTTCAATTTCCAGAAGAAATGAAAAGATATAAAATTAAGAGCTCTATTTGGTATGTTGACAAATAGAAAAAAGACCTGGAGAGTAACAGGATAAATAATGCTTTGGTTTTTGTTTTTAAGCTGGGTACAGTAGCACATGCTATTATGTTAATTCTACTCTGAAAGCCGAAACAGGAGGATCTTGAGTTTGAGGGTAGCCTGGGATACAATAGCAAATTGAAGTTCAGCCTAGGTTATGTAGCAAGACCCTGCCTCAAAAAAAGCAGCAAAAAGATAAACAAACCATCAAAAAATTTTTAACCAGGCATGGTGGTACACAACTTTAATTCCAGAACTTGGGACACAGAGGGCAGCCTGGTCTATATAGTGAATTCCAGGCTAGCAGAGGCTACATAAGGAAACCTGTCTCAGAAGAAAAAAAAAAAAAACTTAAACCTGATGTTACAGGTTTGAATCTAAAAGGTTCTCCTTAAGCTCATGTAAACACTTGTTCCCTGGATATTGTCTATTGCTTAAAAACAATTTTCTTTTCGAAAAACTCACTTCAATTATATTTACAGGAGGAATTTTCACTCAAAAAAGTGAAATTTGGGGGCCATGGAACACTTAAGGGGTGGGGCTGGGTGGTAGAAGTAGGGCTGGCCTTTAAAGGTTATAGGTGGACCTGGTTCCCTGGTTCCAGGACAGTTCTCTGCTGCCTGTCTGTAATCTTGTGATGACCTGTCTGCAATCATATGATTGAAGGGTTGTCTAAGAGGCATTGCAAACATGGCACTGGCAGGTTTTACCTTCCCCCTTCCTTCTCCCATGCTAAACTGCTACATTCCTAAAGCTAGCCCTCCAGGTCTATTCCTCTACTGGGCCACTTCCTATGCCTGACTAAAACTCCAAGGTCCAGCTCTTAAAATTCATTATTTGCCTATCCTGACTAACCTGTCCAAACAGGACTCAACAACTCGGCCTAGCACAGACTTCCCTCTTTCTCCTTAAAAACCACTCCTGCAGAAAGCCCTGCTGTCTACTTTTGTTCCCTCCAGAGGCAGCACAGCCCACCCATCCCATCCTCTAGAGCAGTAAATCTCCTTTGTGCTGAGAACTTGGAGTCGGAATGTGTTCTCTGCCAACTCCGAGGCCCCTTACGGTGGTGACCTGCCTGCCACCCTACATTCTCGCTCTAAGGACAAAGCCATCCTGCCGCTCTTAGAAGGCCTTCCATGATGGACTGCAAGCACAAGCTACAATAGAGCATCCTGGTCACCACTTGTTTCTTTCAGGCCATTTGTCACAGCAGTAAGAAGTGACTAAAACACTTGCTGCCTTTTGCTGCCTTTGATATTGTACGTGTATTGCTAATGCCCACATTTCGTAGTAGCTAACCCTCTCTTCAGAGCATGCTGGCATTCGAAGAGTGGAAATGTTGGCTCATGTGATAAACTACTGCATTCATGAAAGTCCTACCTTCCCTGTCTGACTTCAACTCCCTGTGGCTTCCAGGACCCCAGAGGCCACTTTCCCTTCTACTCTGTGTCTCTGCCCACGGTGCCTCTCCTTCTACCGTGTTTTTTACCTCAACTCCACCAGGTGAAACCACACCCAGCCACAAAGCCTCAGCTCATGGCATGCTCCCAGATGATTTCTCCTCCTTTCTAAGACTGGAATTGTATTGAAGTATTTACTTTTCTGATCGAAGTTATATTTGTGACTGTCTTTCTCACTAAGTTATATATAGACAGTGGACAGTAAGGGCATAGGACTTAGTTGGTATTCAAGGCATGTCTAAGTTGAAATCATGATTTAAGTTTTTGCAAAGAACACATCAAATAGGTGTCACTTTATTACACAGAAACACAGGAGCTTGCAAAGCTGGCAGAACAGATGTTCTCTCTCCCTCCCTGTCTCTCATACATTCTCTCCCGCCTCCCTCACTCCCTCTTGCTCTCCTCCCTACATCTCTCTCCCTTGTTAAACACATAACGTAGGTTCTACTATTTTCTCCAACTTAGAGATGATGAAACTAGAATTCCTAAGACCGAGTTGACTGTCCCAAACCTGACAGCGAGCAAACTCTCTGTCTGTCCTCAGAGTTCAGTGATCTGCTACACTCTTTTGACTACCAGGACTCACACAGGTAGCAATGACTAATACACCATGGTGCAGGAACAGCTCCCTCAAACTTAGTGACAGATATATTGCCTGTTTTCAGCCATCCTAAAGTTCATCCAGATCAAATCTGACATTTATTACTGCAACACGAACATGGTGCACTCACTCACTCGCACAGTTCGCCTCCTGCCATGTGGTGTTGAAAAACTCTGAGACCATCACAACTATTTGCATTCTGTCTGCCATCAGGAGACTTCTGGCACAGTTCGGGCTCTCTGAGGAATTCTGCAACAACAACAAAAGAAAAAACAGGAGAAACAATCTGAGTGTTTAGACTTCCCAACAACCCCCAAAGCCATGAAACAATTAAAATACTTATTGTAAACCATTTAAGATTTTCTCTAAAATGAGCTGATAATAATAGCAGTAATAATAAACATGGCAGGTTTCTATCTAACATTTATGGCTGCCAGGTTCACGTGGGAAGGAAGAAACTCTGCTTAACTGCTGAGCTGTCCCCTCCAGGCCCGTTTTTGCTTTCTGAATATTGCTTCTGTAGTCAAGTTCAACTTCTTAATTTCACAATCCCGTATGCACGGGGAAATTGCAGAGTATGAAAACCAAATGTAGCAATGGTTATCTCTGGATGATGGAGCATGGCAAATTTCATTTTCACTTTTGCTTCTCTTCAACTGTCTAAACTTTTTCTACAGTAAATGTATTATTTATGTAGTATTTTAAATCTGTGAGTAAGTGTTCACAAATCCTTTGGCTTCACCTTTCAGTTAACTTTTTTTTGATTCAAAGATAGAGTTCTGCAATAAAATCCAGTAATCCATCCATAATATTAAAGAGTTTGCACTTGAATAGAAAAACACGTCTTCCAGGGACAATTTTTCGTGAAAGAAACTGGTGCTATGCAAATAATAAACTGGGATCCGAACATCTTGAACTTCAACTATTTCCTATCTCTGTTGCCTCAGCTGAGCACTGAGTCCTGGCCCTTTCCTCATTTCAAAGCAACTTAACTCCTACTGTTGGCAGGCACTACAAGAATGCTGGAATTTTGAGGATATGGAAGTGTCAGAGAAAGCTGTTACACTGTGCTTCAAGAAAAAGCTGTTATACTGTGCTTCAAGAATCTGCCCTAAACACAGACAGGGAATGACACTCTGGAATGAAAGCCAAGTGGGAACACCCGGGATAGAACTGACCAGCCATGGGCAGCAATAAGAAGGTCACTGTGATTCATTTGGGGAAGCTAACCCTCCCTGTATAGCTCACTAAAAAGATGCACCTAAGAGAGTGTTTGCTTTTATTTGTTACCTTTATTTTTTTAACATTTATTTATAATTGGTGTGTGTGTGTGTGTGTGTGTGTGTGTGTGTACAACTTACAGAGTCAGTTCTCTCCTGCCACTGTGTAGGTCCCCAGGATCACCCTTACCTACTAAGCCATCTCAAGGGCACATGTACTTGCTTTCAAAACAGTTTTGACAAAACATTTACCAGGTTCCTTTCTTGGAACTGTTTCAGAGAAATAACAATAAATAAATTTGTTCTTGTTTGTTGTTGCTGTTCTATATGCATATGTGAGTTGTTCGTGTGTGTGTGTGTGTGTGTGTGTGTGTGTGTGTGTGTGTGTGTGTGTGTGTGTGTGTGTGTGGAGAGAGAGAGAGAGAGAGAGAGAGTGTGGTATTTGTAGATGCCTGCAGAGGCTAGAGGCCATCAGGTGTCCTGCTCCACCTTCCTCTGCCTTATTCCCTTGAGACAGGGTCTCTCCCCAACCCTGGAACTAGGTTTAGGCTAGTGGACAGTAGCAAACAGGCATCTTTACCACCACCCCACCCCACCCCCACCTGCAAACCTGCATCACCCAGGTTACAGCTTCTAGTGTCACCTGGGTTACAGCTGCATTCATGCCTGCCTTTTTAAATGGATGCTGAAGAATCAAACTATCGAAAGCACTCTTACCCACTAAGCCATCTGGCCAGCTCTTTTTCATTCTTTCGCTATTTGTGTGGTTCTGGGGACCATCCATGTGCTTTGGCCAGCACTCAAACCCTGAGCTACATTTTCAACCTTGCAATTTTTTCTTTCTTTCTTTTTCCTTTTGAGACAGACTAAATAAAAGTATGTTCTCAGGGCTGGAGAGAGCTTAGCAATTGAGAGCACTGGCTGCTCTTTCAGAGGACTTGAGTTCAGTTTCCAGCACCCACATGGTGGCTCACAACCTTCTGTTACTCCAGTTCTGGTGCCTTCTGCTCTCCATAGGTGCCAGGCACTTGCAAGTGGTACACACACCACACACACACACACACACACACACACACACACACACACACAACACCACACACACACACACACACACACACACACACACACACACACACACACACACACACCAAACACCCACACGTGTTTAAAAAAAATTTAGAAAAATAATTTTTTCTTTCATTTTTTTTTTCTTGACTGTAGAAAGTTCTTGATGATTTTTGGAAAGGGTGATACAAAAGAGCAGTCTGGAAACATACTTACAGGTGATGATATTTAGAGGGAGGATGTGGCAGGAAGACTAGTTAGACTCTTTCTGTAGTGTGAGTATGAGAAAAGATGAAGGCAAAAGCGAGGGTGGAAAACAAGCGACAACCAATCCCAGAAATGATGATGATGATGATGATGATGACGTAGCTCTTAGTGTCCTGCGGCATTATCCCACTCACTCCTCACAACTCGGAGACAGGGAGTGCCATCCTTCTGCACCAGAAGCTGCCCCATCCCATCCTGTAGCCTCACGTAGGGTGCTTAACCTCTCTGAGGCTCAGTTTCTTAAAAGTATGGTATCTCCCTGTGTATATCTAGCTTTTCCATATGGAAATCAGTTCCTGTAGGGCAGAAACTACATGTGTCTTAACACATAGCCCAAACATACTGGTCCCTGATTTATTCTTGAAAATATTAGTATCCTGATCTGCCATAACCATCTGGTACAAGCCTAGCCATTAGGAATGCAGCCATCCACTTTCATCATGGCTGCACTCAAGAAGTTGGATAAAGCCATCAACACACACACACACACACACACACACGCACGCGCACGCGCATGCGCACGCACACACACGCACGCACACACACGCACGCACGCACGCACGCACGCACGCACGCACACGCGCACACACACACACACACACACACGCACACGCACACGCACACGCACACGCACGCGCACGCGCACACGCACGCACGCACACGCACACGCACGCACGCACGCACACGCACACGCACACGCACACACACACACACACAAGATTTTCTTCACAACAAATCTATAACCCCCATCTACATACCTTACTTTACACCCATTCGAATCTCTGCACTCCCTGAAATATAGGTAACAATACCAATCCTTACTCACAAGGGAAGACGCAGCCTCCTATGTAACAAAGAAGATGTAAGACATCACTCCAACTTGTCTACCTATCCACCACAACAGAGAAAGCGCCCACTGCTCTGTGGATGCCCTAGACCAGTGGTTCTCGACCTTCCTGATGCTGCAACCTTTTAGACAGGTGGTTTTCAACCTTCCTGATAATGTGAGCCTTTAATACAGTTCCTCATGCGGTGGTGACCCCCAACAATAAAATTATTTTCATTGCTACTTCATAACTGTAATGTTGCTACTGTTATGAGCTGTAATTTAAATATCTGATACGTGACCCCTGTGAAAGGGTCAGATCCCCAAAGGGCTCTTCTTGACCACAGGTTGAGAACCACTGCCCTAGGTCTTAGCAATTCCACTTTTCCCAGGTCCTTGTCTTGTCTGGTTCACCCCTACAAGGTCTTCCTTCATCTCCCCTATAACACTTAAATGTATTGTCAGTACAGTTGAATGCCTGTAGTCCAAGATTCTAGGGAGGATGAGGCAGGGGGATCACTTGGGCCAAGCAGTTCAAGATCAATGTGAACAACAAAGGGAAACATCCAAAAACACAAACAGGGCTGGGGATGTAAGCCAGTGATGGAACGCTTATCTAGCACATGCAAAGCTAGGTTTGCTCTTCAATGCCAAGTGACAGGCAGGCAGGCAGACAGACAGGCAGGCAGACAGACAGAGATTTCATTAGAGGAATTCTTCCCATCCTTTGCCTTCCTCTCATTGTTTAACCTACTCTAATCTTGGTGTCACTCTGTCAAAAAAAAAAAAAAAAAAAACCTTGTATTAGTAATACTAATGTTGACAGATACGTCGGGGGTCCATAAATATTGGCTCCACTCCATCTTGACTAAAGGTCAGAGAGTTCAAAACTGTCCTTGTACCTATAAGACTAAGCTTGGCACTGCAGGATGTTTTGGCCTTGGTAATGGATGTCTCTAAACAACAACAGACTTGGGCTCAGGTGTGTTTACTCTTCACCCTGAAGGCCGGATGGCAGGTGTGGCTACCAAATACCTGGAGGATTAAGGGAAGTTAGTCTCTTTGCCCCTTATACATGATAATGAAGCCTTCTGTCATCCCCACTTTTGGTTGGGTACTTACAAAGGTTGAGGAATAAAATAAGGGTGCTCAGCATTCAGTATGGACTAAATGGCCTTCCTGACATCTATCGTGTATCTCCATCTTGTCTCTTAACTCTCTTAGCTAGCCCTTCTTGGTCCACACACTCCCTCTCAGGTATGAACCATGGGCTAGTCAGCTGGCTCTGACTGCAGCCCCGCAAAGACAGTTTCCCACATATGGTGTGGTGCAGCAATGCAGGGCTCTTCAGAGGGCGGCCACACAGATACATTCCCAGCTCTCTCAGATAACCTCTCTGTCCCTTGTCCTTCAGCTGTGAAACACTCCTCTCCCCTAATTTTTCTCTTCTGACTCTTCCTTTTCAATCCTCTCTGACAGTTTGCCCTCTATCCCAGTGTTCAAGGCTTGGCACTCCTACTCATTCTTTCTATGACATTGCATTTATACTTTGTATGCATGGGGGTGCACATGCCACACCTGGTGTGTGCAGGACAACTTAAGGGAGCAGGTTCTTTTCCTTCCATCACATGGGTTCTGGGACTGAACTCAGGTTATCAGGCTTGGCAGAGAATGCCCTTTACCCTGCGATCCATCTCACAGACCCTCTCACCTACTTCTTTCTTCCTGTCTCATTCTTTAGGAACACTCATCCATGCCATGGTTTCTCAGATACTATTTTTGCTCCAAACACTTCCCAAAAGTGTAACCCATAGTCTAGACCTCTAGACATGCATACCTAACCATATATGCCATATCTCTACTTAAATGGCTCAAAATACCTCAAAATCAACTCATTTCAGAATTAAGTCCATGATTTCCCAACAAACAGGCTCCACCCTCTGAGATAGTGGCAACCTTATTCACTACACTGAAGTCATCAATTTCTTTCCCTTGCTCCTCACCACCAATTAATCACCAAATCACCTCTTTTCTACTTTCTAAATACCTCTAAGATCCACCCATTTTGCCATATGACAATGGCACCCTGTGGTTTATCAGCCACCATTTCTCTTTCACTACAGTCTAATTCATCTCCCACATAACCTCTTCTCCCTGTTCCCAAGCCCATGTTGCCAAAAGGATTTTTCCAAAGACAAATAGAGGGCTGGAGAGGCCGCTCAGAGGTTGAGCACTTGCTACTCTTGCAGAGGACCTGAATTCCACTCCCTACCCCAATCAGGCAGCTCACAATTGCAGTTACGGGGGAATCCAACACCCTCCTCTGGCCTCTGTGGGGACCTGCACACACACACGCGCACACACAAAGACAAATAGGATCACCATGTTCTACAGAATTAAAACCTTCTAACACAATCACACTGGTTTCAGACTCTAAAATCCGTGGCATTCCCCTACTAAGCCCACAATCCCTAGCTCCTGCCCAGTGCAGACTTGGATCACAGGCCACCTCGCTGACCTGCTCAACTCTTCCCAGCCTCCAATACAACAAACTCTCCCATTGCAGAGTCCTCACACTTGCTGTTTCTTTAAACACACATTTCCTGATAATCTCAGGCTTCAACTTCCAATCTACTCAGCAGAAACCCATTAAGTTTTGAAGTACACTGCAAAAACCAGATCCCTGAGCTAGTCAATTGCACAGCAGCAAAGACAGCCATCCAGGTGAATTGCAGAGGATTGCAGACTGGGGAAGCTTTCCCACCTCTGATGACCACTTCACTGTTTCTTCACACTTGGGGGAGGAGATCTGGGTTCCCACATTACTGGTAGTACCTGGGGGGCAGGAGGGTGAAGAAAGTTTCCACAACCCATTCTGGAAATCTTCAGCTGGGTAATGTGGAGTTTGTTTATAATTTATCGGGTGATGCCCATAATTCTAATTACTAGAGCTCGGGATCATTTGTAATTTTTTTTAAAACCTCCTAACTCCACAGCACCTACATGAGGAAAACTTCTGCACCCTTAAAGACCCAAGGATGGCACCATGATGGGGGCACTGTGCCTTATTTAAAACAAAAAGGGCAACTGGACATTATGAAATTTGCAGGAAAATCGATGAAACTGGAAAAGTAGATCGGAAGTGAGGTAACCCTAGGTGCAAAAAGACAAACACTGCATCTTCTCTCTTGTATACACAGCCCAGCTTTTAATGTTAATATACGTGTGCTACGTGGAGTGAGTGTTGAGTAGGGGCCAGGAAATCAGAAAGAGGCCACAAGAAGAGTCACAAAAAGAAGCTGAAGGGATGGCAGAGGGTAATGGACCACATGTGACAGAGTGGAGAGGGCCCACTGAGTGCACGGTGGCTATAAATGGTGGGGGAACAGTGGAGCTGTGGAGCAGGGACTGGACAAACCACAGGAGAAACACCAACCATTTAAAAATAAATCAGGGGTTGGGCTCAGTTAGTAGACAGCTTGCCAAGCATGAGCAATGCATGGGTTCAAGTCCATGCACTGCATAAAACAGGATCATAGTGGCCCACACCTGTAATCTCAGCACCTGGGAGGTGAAAGCAGGGTCAAGAGTTCAAGGTCATCCCGGGCCACATGGTAAGTTCAAGGCCAGTTAGTTTCATCACAAGTAAATTAAATTAAAATAGAATGAAAAGGGAGCCTAAAGACAACTTATTTAACGAAACTGATCAAAACCAAAGATAATGCTGCAGAGGGCAGTGACTTTAAAGTCAGAGACAGAAGTGAGCCTGAGAAATACATAGTCCAAGCCTGTTTAAACTGCCCTGGAGGCTGGCTCTTTCCATAAAGACTGACGCTGGAATTTACTCAATGCAAATGAACTCACAAAAATAACAGACTCTGTGAAGGAATATTAGGCGGGTTTAAAAACAAGATGAAGCTATAGACAGATTTCTATCCAGTCAATTCAATTTTGACTTATAAAGCAACCAAAACCATATTTTCATGAGACTGCTGGGCCCCTCAGTACAAAAGGAACTTTTCCACCTTCCCATCCCCGTGTCATTCCTGTTTCTCCTTTACCAGGCAACCCTGTGACTCTCCTTGGGCTGACAGTCTAATCCTTTCCTAGAGTTTACAGAACTTAGAGGCAGACACTGTGTCTTCCTCTTTTTGTTTGCCTTCAAGACGTCCTTCACATACCTTCCAAGTGACCAGAAAAACTCTCAAGGTACTCAAGGTATCAAGAAGAGAAGGTAGGCTGAACATGTCCTAAAATTTCAACCTCCACTGACCACGAGCTATTACCACGTGCCCGCTTTCTGTGGCTCCCTTTATCCCCACTTTACGATGAGAAAACAAGCAGAGTGTGTCACTAACTTGCTCAGAGTACAAGCTAATAGACAGCTGAACTGGGCTTTTCGCCAGCAGGCTCCAGATTGTCTTAGTAAGATGAATTCCCATACCGCAACATGAAGCAACAGGGGTTTTTTGGGTAGTATTATATAGGGAAGGAAACTGATGATTTGAAAAATAATCATGGTCACACTGCTAGAAACTGGTGGCCCTGGGTATGTCCGCTGTAATGCTCAAGCTTCTAATAACTAACAGTTTCGAAAGGGCCCTTTTCTGGAACTAACAATTGAGGTGGGGAAGGAGATGGCTGAAAGAAAGATAAGAGTAGGAGTGTTGGAACACCGTCCCCCAAGAAAGCCACTCATATCTAACTACAAATCAGTCCCAAGAGGATGCCGGCTTACAGAATGGAGGGAGGCAGAATTCTAAACCCCAGGCCCCTAACACCTGATATCCAACTCCAATGACAGTCCAACTCCTTTTCCTTACTTTCCCAGCCCCGTGCCACAGGTGCCGGGCTGCTTCTCTACCCACCCCGACGTTTCGGCTAATGTTGTCCATCTTGCTGGCGACCTGTTGGAAAAGCGGGTAGCAGGTCTGGCAGAGGCGCACGGGCCGAGCGCTGCGCACCAGACACCCGGTCAGCTCGGCGCTGCTATTGGCGAAGTCCATCAGCATCTCCCGGCACTCGGGCTCCAGATCCGGCAGGTCCGGGGGTAGCAGCGACAGTGGCCCCAAACCTCCGCCCTGCAGCAGTGACAGGGTCAAGTCCTGCACCTCCAGCAGCTGCTGCTCCGACAGGAGGTCCGCAAAGCCCGGGTGCCGACTGCTGCTGAAAGGGAGCTCGCCCCGGGCGTACCTCCACCGCAGCAGCTGCAGCAGCAGCAACGCCCGCAGCCACCGCGACGGCCACCCGCTGCGCTGCTCCAGCACCGGGTCCCGAGCCATTCCCAGGCGGGCCAGCACCAGATCGCTCACCAGGTTCCTCCGACAGCCGCCGCTTCCGGCTTCGGCCGGCGCAGGCCCGGAGTGGGGTCACGAGGTGCGTGCGTCACGGCCCCGCCCACCTGCCGCGGGAGTTGCGCGTGAGCGAGCTCGCCCGGCCGGGCCATCAGCCGAGCTGAGGGGTCTGCAGGGCCTGTCCGGCCTCTCTCCAGCACGCTCCCGACCCTGCGGTTCCGAGTTCGTTCTAGAAGCCTGCGTAGTTCGGTCCGGTCGGTCGCTACACCGCGACCTCCGCCAGGGAGGTGACTGTGGAGTGAGCTCCCAGAAAAACCCCGTAGGCAGATGGGTTTGGGCAGGCGTTTATGTGCTGTCGGTTAGTATGTTTTTTCTTCATCCTCTCTGGAGAGTGGATAGCATCGTTTGGTAGTTACTGGTTGTTGAGCTTGTGGCTTCCAGGCCTTAATTTTTTTAATTGTCAACTGTCTACCCAGACAGAACTTCCTGCGGTGATGACTATAGTCCACATCTTAGTAGGGCAGCCGCTGGCCACATGTGGGTGCCGAGCCCTTAAATTGAACGGATTTTTCCATTTCACTTAACGTAAATGTAAATATCTGACTGGTGGCAACTGTGCACGACGTGGGTCTGGGTAGCACTCACCAAGTTTGCTTGGAACTGAGCGGGTTCCGGGATGCCTCACTTCCATGTTTTAAACCCTGGGAAATCCTGAGCAAACCGCTCAACCTAAGGCCCTCTTTTATTGGATTGCACGCTCAGAGAGAGCTTATGGACCCATCTAGCAAATACAGTGATAACCGTGCAGGGCTGCGAAAAGTATTTTCCCTCATGACCTAAAAGACATTTTTAAAAGACAAGATCTCACTTAAGTGACCTTTGCTGGCCTGTAACCCACTATGCAGACCTACTGTCCTCAAACTCACAGAGATCCACCTACCTCTTCCTCACGAGTGCTGGAATTAAAAGCATGCACCACCACCAGGCTGGTCTGGGAAACCTTTTCCTAAAAGTGTCTGATGAACGACTTTGGAGAAAGACTTCCTTCGCAGCTGTCTGTCACCCAGCGTTCCAGGTTGCGATTATTGCTTTGTAAGTACAGAGCCATTGCACTAGCCCGTGGTAGCTGGGCGTCTTGATTTGTTTTGGACTTTATATGCCATTTGCTTTGTTAATGCTTTGTGTTCCTAACTTTGGTTATGATTATGTTTTTGTAACCCGTGAACTGAATAAGTAGGATAGATGTTGTGTGTAACAATAAATGGGCTTCCAGACAAAAATAGTAAGCTGTGTTCATTTCCTCCAGTATCATTACATAAGTTTTATGTTTTTCCATATGTATTAATTACATTTCTGTTGCTGTGATAAAACATCATGACCATGGCACCTTATAAAAGAAAGTTTACTTGGATTTACGGTTCCAGGTGGCTGGAGTCTATGATGGTGGACAAAGGCACATCTGCAGGAGAAGAAAACTGGGCACTCAAGTGTTAAACCACAGGCACAGAATGAGAGAAAGCATAGAAACCTCAAAGCCTGCCCCCGCCCCTGCCCCCACATGAAACACTTCCTCCAGCAAGGCCAGAAATCCTAAATTAAGTCAGATTTTTCTTTGGGTCACCAGCTCATGAAAAATGACACAGAAAATTATTAACTTGAAGGCTCGGATTTACCTTAGTCTTGTTCCTAACTAGTTCTTTTTTTTTCTTTTTTTAAAGATTTTATTTATTTATTATTTATTATGCATACAACATTCTGCTCCCATATATATCTGCACATCAGAAGAGGGAACCAGATCTCATAACGGATGGTTCTGAGCCACCATGTGGTTGCTGGGAATGGAGCCATCTCTCCAGTCCTCTCCTAACTAGTTCTTATAACTTAAATTAACCCATATCTTTTGAACTGCGTTCTTTTGTGTGGCTTGGTTACCTTTACTCTGTACTGTCCATGCTGCTTCTGCTCCTTCCTGCTGGCAGTTCTGGAACACTGCCCCAAAAATCCTGCTTAGCTATTGGCCATTCAGCTTTTTATTAAACCAATCAGAAGGCACCTATTTCATAACTCCTAAACCTACCCAAACAATGGCACCAACTAAGGCTATGGGACAACACAACACTCAGGCCACATGCTGGATTGCCTTTCTGGGTGATGGTGGCTCATGCCTTTCATTCCAGCACTGGGGAGGCAGAGGCAGGCGGATCTCTGAGTTCAAGGCCAGCTTGCTCTGTTCTGGGACAGCCAGGGCTTCACAGAAAAACCCTGTCTCAAAAAATCAGAAAAACATAATAACGTGAGTCTAGTTTCTTTTTTTAATTTTATTATGTGTGTGTGGGTATATGGCCTGCATATTTGTCTGTGCAATATGTGCATGCCTGGTGACCACAGAAGCCAGGAGAGGGTATCAGATCTCTGGAACTGGAGTTACAGATGGGTGTGAGCTGCCTTGTGTGTGCTGGGAATCAGAACCCGGTCCTGTGCAAGAGCAGCCGGTACTCTTAACCACTGAGCCATCTCTCCATCCCTAGGAGTCTAGTTTCTTACTATCAGAAAAGAACTCTGTGTTATTGAATTATAGGAAATAGTGCAAGCTTAAGGCTTAAAATACATAGAAATTAGTATATGTTCTGCTTAGTTTTTATGTCAACTTGACCTGAGCTAGACGTATCTGAGAAGAGAAAAACAGAATTGAGAAAACAGTCCATAAGACTGGCCTGTAGGTAACCCTTGGGGGCAGTTTCTTAATGGGTGATTAGTGTAGGAGGGCCCAGCCCATATTTGGGCAGAGCCACCCTGGGCAGATGGGTAATAAAAAAGAAGCAAGCTGAGCAAGCCACAGGAAGCAAGCTTCTATGGCTTCTGCTTTAGCTCCTGCCTCCAGGTTCTACCCTAGTTTGAGTCCCTGCCCTGATTTCCCTCAGTAATAGACCATTACCTGGAAGTAAGTTTACAATGGAACATTCTGTGAAACTTTGTGTTAATTAAATGAGCAACGAAGCATTATTATAATAGGATGAGGCTTGGGAGGAGGCTCAATGAGCCAAGTCAGGGTGAGGTCTTAAGGTCAAGTCCCAATAACCTACATAAAGAGGGAGCAGTAGCCCAGCTTTCATCCCATCCTTTGTCCAGTGCAATGATGGGAGACAGACAGAATCCCCCGAAGCTTTCAGGTCTCTAGCCTGATGTCTCCAAGGAAGAATAGACATTGTCTCAGTCAAGGTGGGAGGTTATCTTCTGACTCCACACGCACCGTGGCATGCACCTGCACTCTCACATGAACACACACACACACACACACACACACACACACACACACACACACACACACACGCATTAAGAGAATACTTTAAAGAAAATCCTGCTAAGATAGAATCATAAGGGAGCAACATCAGTTCTATTACAATTCTACCCAAGGTTCGTCCTACAAAGCATCCAGCCTAGATTCTTCAAGTACTGTGGCTACAAAAGTCAACAAAAGATGATGGAACTGTACCTGACATAAAGGGCATTAGGGAGATCAGCAAAAGGGCATTAAGGATTCAGCAAAATCTGAAAGAAGCCTACAAGTTATACATTAACTGTACTTGTGTAAAGAAAAAGTGTTTTGTTTGTAGAAAATACAATGAGAAGTATTTGAATGTAAGGTGTCATTAAGTCACAAATTGACTTTCAGATGATTCCAGTAAAACCAAATAAACAAAAACCCAAACTTTTTTCTGTGCTTGCCACTTTCCATAGGACTGAAATTGAAATTATTTCTAAAGTATAAAAATATATATTTAAAATATTAGGGGGGCTGGAGAGATGGCTCAGTGGTTAAGAGCACTGACTGCTCTTGCAGAGAACCAAGGTTCAAATCCCAGCACCTACATGGTGGCTCCCAACAACCTCCAACTCCAGTTCCAGGGTACCCAATTCCCTCATCTGACCTCCACAGGCACCAGGCACACATTTGGCAAACAGATATACACGCAGACAAAACATTCATACACACAAAACAATTTTTTAAATATTAGGATAGAGTCAGGCCATGGTGGTGCATGGCTTTAATCCTAGCACTCAGAGGCAGAATCAGGCTGGAGAGATGACTCAGCAGTTAAGAACACTGGCTGCTCTTCCAGAGTTTGATCTACCCAGCTTTGATAACCAGCTGATACTTCATAGCTGTCTGTAACTTTAATTCCAGGAATCTAACACTGTCCTCTGGCCTCCTTGGGTGCTGCATGCATGCCCATGGCATGCATACATACTCACGGACAAAAAAATAAATAAGCCTAAAATAAGTTAATTTAATAAAAAGGAAAAGATAGAGCTTCTTAATTTGTCAGCTACAAGCAGACCCAGAACATTGGTGAATCCTATTGAGCCTGACAGAATTCTGTAGGTATATATATTTTTTCCTAAAAGGAAAATTATATTTTTTGGAAAATTATAATTTAGATAATAGTTCATCATAATGGTCTGTGACCCAAAGATTTAAGAGTTCTTACATTTAGAATAAATTCAAATAAAATTCATTTCTCCAAGTTGTGTTGTATTTTACTTTTTATCTCACGTTAGACTATATTAAACAAATAAAAAGAAAGACAGTAATTCATTGCAGTGGTCACTGAAATAAATCAAGAGGCTAGAATATAATGTGCTCAAAGAATAGGAGGTAAAAATAACAGTGTAAGGCCATCCAGCAAGATGGTTCAGCGGGTATTCAGTGATGAAACAACACAACCAGGGTAAATAGATGAAGAGTTTGTTTGGACTTATGGTTCCAGTGACTTAGAGTCCAGAATGGGGGTAGGGGCTGTAAAACAGTCCTGGCTGTCCCAGAACTCACTTGGTAGACCAGGCTGGCCTTGAACTCTGCCTCCCAAGTACTGGGAGCTCACATTTTAAATGGCAAACACAAATTGAGAGGCTGGGAATAATAGAGTCTCCACACTCAAGTCCACCTCCAGTGACAGATTCCAATGAGGATGTACCTCCCAAACAGTGCCACCAACTGGGGACCAAGTGTTGGAAGGTCTGAGACTATGGAGGTTATTCTCACGTGGTGGTTTCAATGAGAATGGCTCCTACAGGCTCATATATTTGTATATCTAGTCCTAGTTAGTGTACTGCTTGCAGAAGATTTAGGAGGTGTGGCCTTGTTGGAAATGTGTTAGGGGGGGTCAGCTTTGACATTTTAAAAGCCCATGCTGCCTCCCTCCCTCCCTGTCTCTCTGTGTCTGTTTCTTTCTCTCTCTGTCTCTCTGGCTCTGTCTCTTCCCCCTTTGTGGATCAGGATGTAAAGCTCTTGGGGCTGCTATGGCGCCATGCCGATCTGCTTCCTGCCGTGATGTAATGGACTAACCCTCTAAAATTCTAAGTAAGCCCCAATTAAATTCTTTCTTCTGTATGTTGCCTTGGTCATGGTGTTTCCTCACAACAACAGAACAGTTAATTAAAACACCACCGTGGCAGGTAAAGGCACTTGCTACCCAGCCTGAGGACCCGAGTTCCATCCCTAGGACCCACCTAGTAGAAGAGACCAGACTTCTCCAGGTTGTCCTTTGACCTCCACATGCCCCCAAGTTGTTTTCCGACCTCCACAGGTGTGCCTAAACAAGTACACAAAATTTAAAAAAAAAAATTGATTTTAAAAGAACAATATATGTATATGTTCTTTTAAATATATGTAGCAGGATTAAATCAAGTTTACAGGATCTAATTCTGTGGTGTTCAGGGAGTATTAAAATGAAATAACTGTCTAGTTTATCGATGAGTTGGAAACCTCTCCAACGGGATGAGCTTTACATCCTGATCCACAAGGGGAAGCGAGGAGACTGGGCCTGGCATGGGCTTTTGAAACTTCAAAGCTGATCCCCCCACTCCCTGCCCAGGGACACATGTCCTCCTAAATCTTCTTACTGAATGAACAGGAATGCCTTCTTTTTTGACCCATAATATGAGCCAATGTTGCAGATGTGGATAACTGGGCAGATGATAGTGCCAAGGATAGGACTAGGAATACAGAAAAGGGACCGCATTTGGAATGACAGAAGCAGTGAATCCAAATGAAATTGTCAACTCAAGATGGTCTGGTTGAGACACCAGAGAGTATTTAAATCGCAGATGTGATGCCTGGCAGGGATTCTGAGTTGGGTGTTGCACAGCTGGGTTTTGTCAGCTTGACACAAGATGAGAAGAGGGAATGGGCAGTTGAGAAAGTGCCTTGGTGAGATCAGCCTGTAGGCAAGCCTGTGGGGCTTTTTCCTGATGGTTAATGGGAAAGGGGGGATTATTGTGGGACTTGGAAGATGGCTAGCTAAAGTATTTGCTGTGTGTCCTGGTTTGGCGTCTATTGATGTGATGAAACACCATGGCCAAGAGCAACTTTGAGGGAGAAAGGAGTTATTTGGCTTATACTCACAACTGCAGCCCGACCAGCACCAGTCCGTGACATATGGCCCCGCAATGTAGGGCTAATACAGATGGCACTTGGCAACCTCCCTATAGCGTGATAATGAATATTAGGCCTTTAACACATGAGCCTTTGGGACAGTGTATGAGAAAACAAGCCTGGGCTAGACAGAGGACCTGAGTTCAGTTGCCTGTGACTCTATCTCCAGGGAATCCAATACCTCTAGCCTCTGTGGTCACACCCACACACCCATACAAATGCATGCAACACTATTAAAAAATAGTCAATAAGACAAAATGGCAGCCTATAGAATGGGAAATGATCTTTACCAACCCCACATCTGACAGAGGGCTGATCTCCAAAATACATGAAGAACCCAAGAAACTAGACACAAAAATATCAAATAATCCAATTTAAAAATGGGATACAGGTCTAAACAGAGAATTCTCAACAGAAGAAACTCAAATAGCCTAAAGGCATTTAAGGAAATGCTCAACATCCTTAGTCATCAGGGAAATGAAAATAAAAATGACTCTGAGATATCATCTTACACCCGTCAGAATGGCTAAAATCAAAAACACCAATGACAGTTTATGCTGGAGAGGATGTGGAGAAAGGGGAACACTCCTCCATGGCTAGTGGGAGTACAGTTTCTCAGAAAACTGGGAATCAATCTACCTCAAGACCCAGAAATACCACTCTTGGGCATATACTCAAAGGATACACAATCATACCACAAGGACATTTGCTCAACTATGTTCATAGCAGCATTATTTGCAATAGCCAGAAGCTGGAAGCAACCTAGATGCCCATCTACCAACGAATGGATAAAGAAAATGTGGTACATTTACACAATGAAGTATTTATTACTCAGTGGTTAAAAAAAATAAACAAAAAAAAATGACATCTTGAAATTTGCAGGCAAATGGATGGAACCAAAAAAAAAAAAAAAAATCCTGAGTGAGGTAACCCATACCCAGAAAGAAAAACATGGTATGTATTCACTCATAAGTAGATATTAGATGTAAAACAAAGGATAACCAGGCTACAATCCACAACCCCAGAGAAGCTAGGTAAAAAGGGGGACCCTAAGAGGAACACACATGGATGTGCTCAGGAAGGGAAAATAATTAAGGCCTCCTGGGTAAACTGGGGGGAGGGGGGTTAAGTGAGGGAATAGGGTCTGGGAACATGAGGGATCAAGAAGACTGAGTTGAAGGAGGGATAGAGAGGGAGAGCAATGAAAGAGAAATCTTGATAGAGGGAGCCATTATGGGGTTAGGGAGAAACCTGGTGCTAGAGAAATTCTCAGGAATCCACAAGGATGACCCCAGCTAAGACTCCTAACAGTAGTGGAGAGGGCGTCTGAATGGGTCTTCCCCTTTAATCAGATTAGTGACTACCCTGATTGTTATCATAGAACCTACACCCAGTAACTGATGGAAGGAGAGGCAGTGACCCAGAGCCAAGCACTGGGCTGAGTTCCTGGAGTTCATTTGAAGAGAGGGAGGAGGGATCATCCGAACAAAGGGGTTAAGAGCCTGATGGGGAAAACCACAGAGACAGCTGACCCAAGCTAGTGGGAGCTCACAGACTATGGACTGACAGCTGGGGACCCTCTGAATGTGGGAGACAGTTATGTGACCTGATCTGTTGGGGAGCAGCACTGGCAATAGTACCAGGACCTATCCCATGTGCATGAATTAGCTTTTTGGAGCCCATTCCCTATGGTGGGATACCTGATGCAGAGAGGGAGGGGCTTGGTCCTGCCTCCACTTGGTATGCCAGACTTTGTTGACTCCCCAAGGAAGTCCTCACTCACTCTGAGGAGTGGATGGGGGGTATGAGAGGGAGGTGGCGGTGAAAGAAGGGGAGGGAGGGGGAACTGGGTTGGTATGTAAAATTTTAAAAACAAATTTAAATAAAAAAGAGAAAAATAAAACTAAGCTACTACCAATAAAAAAAAAGTTCAAGTCTAAAATCTTCTCTATAAAAATAAAAATAAGCCGAGTGTTGGTGGGGCACGCCTTTAATCCCAGCACTTGGGAGGCAGAGGCAGGCGGATCTCTGTGAGTTTGAGGCCAGCCTGGTCTCCAGAGTGAGTGCCAGGATAGGCTCCAAAGATACACAGAGAAATCCTGTCTTGAAAAACCCAAATAAATAAATAAAATAGAAATAAAAGAGAAGTTATATACTTCCAAGATATTCCTTTCCAGAATGGACAACAGGGCAATAGCGAGGAGGGTTGAGACAGAAGCAAGACTAACCAGAAAGGAAAACATCAGATCCTGGATCTCCATGTCCAGTATCTGGGCCCTGAGGTGGCAGGATTCAGGCTCCAATAGGCCTGGGTGGTCTGGCTGGCTGTAGCCCATGTGATCTCTCTCTTGAGTTGGCTCTTCTCATTGCCTGCTTCGTTCCTTGGCAGACAGTGAACATCCCGGCTTCCCTTCCCTCCTGGTGTCTCCATGATAGCTTCACTTTCACAATTTCATCCACCATCCTCTCAGGAGCCATCCTGGGGGATCCCAACCTGCCATACACCTCTTGGCCATCCAGGTGTTCCTTTGAATTTCACTGGGGGCCTCAGTGACTATATGACTGCAGCCTGCATATCTGCAAAAGCGCTGGGTGAACAGCACAGATCTGGTGCTCTCTCTGCAGGCTGCACCTGAGTGCCTTGCCAACTACACATAGCCAAAGAAGTTCTGGATGGGCAGGCCTTTCTGTAGCTCTCTGTCAAAAGACTCATCCTCAGAAAGTCTGAAACAAATTTGCGTTTCTACATCTCTGGGCCTGCCATGAGTGGAGTTCTTGCCAATGCTGGGGATGGCCTCAGGGCCCTTTTTCTTTTGTCCCAGTGAAATGTATTTAGCTTCTTTTTAACAATGTGAATCTTTAGCAACTACATTCCCCTTGGCAGTATCTCTGAACTCACTCTCTTGTAGGCATAACTGCAATATTTCTACGTTTTTCTACTCTGCTCCTCTGTAGTCCCGATTCTCACTGTAAATTTGGCTGGAAGAAGCTGTTGTCTACATGCTACACCATCCTGGATTTTCTGGATAAACTAATGCTCAACCTTCAACAAGGTATCGAGGTATGGGTAAAATGTGTCCAAATTCTTTGCTATGGTGTTAAAGATGCTGTAGATGAGAGCTGTGGGTTTGGGAAGAGAGCAGACACAAAATTACCCTTCAGAAATAAACTTCATTAGGAGGAACCTGAGCACAGGAGGGGGCAAGGTGGGGCCTTGGGGTGGGAGAGCATTAGAAGAGACAATGCATCCCTTCAGAGACAATGTATCACTTCAGAGCCAGCAGCAAGGACTTACAGGGAAACACATGGGATGGGTGCCCCTTTCAAAACCAGTGAGGAGCTCCATATAGAGAGGGAGCTCAAAGTAAAAGAGTAAGAGAGATCGCCACCGCAGAGGACGTCAGAAGAGGCCTGAATGAAAAGGAGCCTTCAGAAAACCCCCCAAACAGAGGGGGTACTCTGGCTTTTCTAAATATGGGGGTGCTGGTGGGAAATTCCACACTATATGATTTAGTCTGGTTTAGTCTCTGTACCAATTTTCTACATCTGTTACTAGAATATACTTGAGATAAACCACCTTATATAGAGAAAAGCCTTATTCCAACTGATCACTTTGGGAGTTTCCATCTCTTCAGAGGCTGCAGCTCATCCTGACCTGGGTTGCAGAGCCAAGTTTCTTTTTCTCAGTACCCATGCTGAATTTGAACGTTATTAATGAGTTACTATGATAGTGTGGCTTTTTCTTCTGGACATAACAAGACTGCCATCTTGGATTTAGGCATTGGCCCTGTAACCATGGCAACTAATCGAGCGTAGTGATATCTGTGGGATGGTAATGGAGCTAACGAGACTCCCTAGTAGAAGGAGGGAGGGTAGGGTCACAGGACCTTAAGATGTAAGTCCAGCATTACTTCTTTGTGCCCTGCCCCCAGCCCTCAGCTGCACGTGGTCTTGGGAGATAGATGTATGCAGGAAGTAGAAGTGTAAGTGAAAGTGGGATTCCAGGACACAGCTTCTATCTGGCTGTCTTCGGTGATGGCGTGGGACTTTGTGCTCACCCACATGCTTGTAGTTAATCTCTTACCCATGATCTGAAGCTAAGCCCAATGTGGTAGCTTGGATGAAAATGGCCCCCATAGGTGCATATATTTGAAAGGTGATCTTCTTCCATGTCCTTATATAGGCTTCCAGCAGAAGGCGTGGCCCCATATTGAAGGTGGTCTTCCCACCTCAAGATCTGGGCCAAAGAGGTATGTCTGCCTGCCTCAAAGATCCAGACTAGAAATGGACTCACCCACTTCAAAATCAAGCAAAAAAAAAAATCTCTCACAGCTGTGCCCTCCATTTCTGGGTTGTAGTTCATTCCAGATGTAGTCAAGTTGACGACCAAGGCCTTATCTGAAGTGAATAGACATTTGTTTAGTTTCCCTAGGAAAAGTTAACAGAACAGTTAATTAGCATTTGACACATTTTGTATTTGTGTTTTTAGATGTTTGAAGATTATATTATGTAACTTCCACTAAATATGTGAAACCAGAGGAAAAGCAAGGATGTACCATGAGAAGGTAGGCAAAGGTGATCCGAGGTTCCGGTACCACGCCCGGACTAGTCTCGTCAGTGACACCCTTTATACCTGTGGGCTTTCAAAATCCAAGTTGGAGCATGTTGCTCTTCAGCTTCTGATCATACTCTGGGCTACACATCTCACTCAAAGTTAAAGGCAAAGGCTGTCTTAGAAGAATCCATGTAACTGCCCCTACTACTGCCCTCCAACCCATGTATCTGCCCCTTCTACTGTCCTCCAACCCATGTATCTGCCTTTCTACTGTCTCCCAACCCATGTAACTGCCCCTTCTACTGCCCTCCAGCCCATGTAACTGCCCCTTCTACTGCCCTCCAACCCATGTATCTGCCTTTCTACTGTCTCCCAACCCATGTAACTGCCCCTTCTACTGCCCTCCAACCCATGTAACTGCCCCTTCTACTGCCCTCCAGCCCATGTAACTGCCCCTTCTACTGCCCTCCACCCCATATATCTGCCTTTCTACTGCCCTCCACCCCATATATCTTCCATTTCTTCTGCGCTGCAGTCCATGTATCTGCCTGGCACTTGAACACTCAGTCCCCATTTGATGATGCTATTTGAACCTTGCTGGAGAAGTATATCACTGGGCACAAACTCTGAGAATATATAGCCTCACCTACTTCTAGTTTGTTCTCTCTACTTTGTGTTTACTGTTGAAAATGTGATCCCTCAGATTCCTGCTCCAATCACCTGCTACCATGCCTCTCCTGGAGCTCATGATGGAGCCATGAGCCCAAATAAACTCTTTCCTATGTGTTGCTTTGGTCATGGCATTTTATTACAGCAACAGAAAAGTAACTAGCACATACTCCCAGCCTTTGGAAGCCAAGACAGAAGGATCTCATATTCTAAGACATTCTAGGTTACAAAGTGAATTTCAGGTCTGCCTGAGTTACAAGGAGAAACTCTGGAGAGAGGGAGAGGGAGCAGGAGAGAGTGGAGTACTTATTCTGAATAGAGAAGAAGTAAAGTCACTAGGTAAATACAGTAAGATTACTAGGCAATCTTGAGTGCCTGCTTGAGAATTGTGAGCACAGTTTTAAGGTCTGTGTAGCTGGAATACTTGTGTCCTCTTTATCTGGGTTCAGTTGTTCAGATATAAGCATAAAGTGTTGTTAGATATGGGCCGGCCACTTTAAGATGCTGGTCACTCTGAGATATGACAGTGTGTAGTTATCAGGCCACACCCCTGGGCCTTTCTCCCTCGCAACAGAGTTATGAAGTCCTGCCATGCTGTGGCCTCACAGCCCCTTCCCCTGAAGGCTGCAAGTAAGACTTATGAATCTGCCCAGTTTCTGGCCATATTTGGGGTCACACTGGATTGTGTGATATGAACTTCCCACTAGCTCCCCCAAACCCAGAAAAGCCAGAATGTCCCCTTTGGAGTGTTTTCTGAAAGCTCCTCATTCAGGTCCCTTGTCATATCTCCGTGATGGCTCGCTCTTACTCATTGAATAACTCACTGTTAATGGAGCTCCTGTCTGAGTTTGAAAGGGAAGCCCCTGTTTCTCCTTAAGGCCCTGCTGCTGCCTCTGAAGTGATGCATGGTCTCTCCTAACACTCTCCCACCTCAAGGCCTGACCACACCCCTTCCTGTAGTCATGAGGCTCTCTCCTAATGAAGTTCATTTCTGAAAAGAAAATGGTCTCAGCTTCTTTCTCCATGATCAATGGGATCTGCTGCTAGTTATTTGTTATAACAAATGGCACAATGACTGGACTCAAGGTCACTGGGCAGTATGACAAAAGTAGGATGTCCTGACAGTTTGTGTGTCTCTTCATTTGACACAGTTCTCAGTGCCTCCCCACTTTCCCAGACTGTGTTAGTCATTGTTCCATAACTATGACAAGATACCTGTATAAATCACCTTTAAGGTAGAAACACTTCTTTTGGCTCTTGGTTTCTGTGGTGATTTGAATAAGAATGTTCCCCACGGGCTCATACATTTGAATGCTTAGTCACCAGAGAGTAGAACTCTTTGAAAGGATTAGAAGGGTTCAGAGGTGTGGCCTTGTTGGAAGAAGAATGTCTTTGTAGGCCGCTTTGAGGTTTCCAAAGCCCATGCCAGCCCCCTCCCCTCCTGATCAGGATGTAGCTCTCAGCTACTGCTCCAGTGTCACGTGTGTTGCCATGCTTCCCACCATGATGATAATGGACTAAACCCCTGAAACTGTAAGCAAACCTCCTATTAAATGTTCCGTGTCTCCATTGCCTTTAGGCAAGAGTGCGCAGCAGGAGAGGCTAGGGGAAGTAAAGAGAGAGAGGAGAGCTTGGCATCCCGTTTCCTCTTCAGAAGCCCATCCCGATGACTGACCTCTCATGGGGGAGGTCCTTCTGTATGCTGTGAATATATGTTCTCTTATTGGATGAATGCAGCTGTTTTGGTCAATGGACAGGCAGAATTTAGCCAGGTGGGAAATCCAAACAGGGATAGAGAAAGGTAGTAGGTGGAGTCAAGGAGAGGCTATGCAGCTGCTAAGCCAAGACCATGGGGAGAGACACAGATTAATAGAAATGGGTTAATAATTAAGAGAGAGCTAGCCAATAAGAAGCCTGGGCCATAGGCCAAACAATATCCAAACTATAGCAACATTCCCAATGGGGTTTCACCTGTAATCTCTCTTTCCTCGATATCTTCCTTAATTAATCCCTTTAGCCACTTCCTCCTAACAGTGTTTGTGCTCTGCTGGCCTCACCTTCATTATGCTTCATGGCCTCTGAAAACACCATGAAACTTCCTTAGGAGCAGCTACCTGTGTGGAAAGGTAGGAGATGCAACCCTAAGCGTGGATGTTCACTCCATCTGCTATGAGCATGATATTGGCTTGGAAGATTTTTTTTTTTTTAAGTTCCACTAGGGTTAAGTGTGATAGTATATACCTTAAACCCCAGAATTCTGGGGTTAGAGAAGACAGATCACTGAATTTGAGGCCTTCCTGTTTGCATAGAGAGGTCCAGGCCAGGCAGGGTTGCTCTGCCGTGAAAAATAAAACACAATAAAGGTCTGGTGAAACGGCTCAACCATTAAGAGCACCAGCTGTTCTCTCAGAGGATCAGAGTTTGATTTCTCAGCATCAACACTGCAGCTTGCAACCATCTATAACTTCCATTTCAGAGGACTTGATACCTCTTCTGACCTCCACAAGTACCAAGCATGCCTGCAGTGAACATACATGCAGACAAAATACCCATACACAAAAATTAATAAAATTAAACAAAAAAATGGAACTTTCCACTAGAAGAAAGTAGTTTGAAAGGAAAAAGATCTGTTGTACTGTTAAGTGGGTTAGTGTCTGTTGTGGGTCTAGAATCCTTCCACTTCTGGAGTTGTTCTGCACTTGTGATCATGCATATGAGGAAAAGCAACATAGCCTTTTAGCATATAGGTCTCTGCCATGGAATCTATTCACAGATCTTCCAGAAAATTCACAGCTTTATACTGTGACCTTGTGGGACACTGGGTGGTTGGTCTGTAAACAGTTACAACCTACTCATCTACATATATATATTTGCTTGCTGATTTTCTCCCTGTTGCCTGCTCTGGTTCTTTCATTTGGATCTGCTTTTATTTGGATATTAAACTTTATAATAAAGATTACTCAGCTTTTTCATATATCTAGTCTCTTCATCTTTTGAATAGTTTTAGTTGAATGTGTGTCCACACAGACAAGACAACATGTATCAGCTTCCCTTGCAGCTAGTTATCTATGAATGAAAACTATGCATTTTTAAGTCAGATTTTTCCCATTAAATTTATTTTTTAGTATGCGTGTATGTCTGTGCACACATGTATACATGCAGAGGTCAGAAGATAGCTCTGTGAAATTAGTTCATCTCTTTGTCTTCTCCTCCTCCTCTTTCTTCTTCTTCTTCTTCTTCTTCTTCTTCTTCTTCTTCTTCTTCTTCTTCGTCTTTTGAGACAGAATTTTTCTGTGTCTGCTTGGCTGTCCTAGAACTGGCTCCATAGAACAGGATGGCCTCAAACTAAAGATCACCCTACCCCTGCCTCGTGAGTGCTAGGAGTAAAGTGTATGCCACCACCACTCTGCTACTCTATTTTCTATAGACTTCATTAATTTTATTCTCCACTACTTCTATTTGGCTTCTTATTTCTGCTGCAGTATTTTAATTTTCTGCTTTGTAAATACTGCATTGTTGCCTTCTTCTTTAGTCTGTTTTCTCCAGGTTGTGTCTTTCCTGGTGTGTGTGTGTGTGTGTGTGTGTGTGTGTGTGTGTGTGTGTGTATGTGTTGCAAAATATTTCTTTAATTATGTAAAGATGTGTTGATGTTGCAGAGTATTAATTTAACTGTGTAAAGATGTGTTACATTTCTTATGTTGTATTTGTTTGACTAGGTAAAGATGTGTTACATTTGCTTATGCTGTATTTGTTTAATTATGTAAAGATGTGTTGCATTTGTTTTACTTTGCTTACTTAAAGCACCTGATTGGTCTAATAAAAGGCTGACTGGCCAATAGCTAGGCAGTAGTGGGATAACAAGGTGGGCAGAGAGAATATGTAGTAGGAGGAATCTAGGCTGAAGAGAAAAGAGAGGAGAGAGAACAAAGGAGAAAGAGAGGGAGATGCCCAGAGCCAGGCAGCCAGGCAGTCACCAGGCAATCAGACATGGATTAGGACATACAGAATGAAAGAAAGGTAAAAAGCCCTGAGGCATAAAGTAGATGAAAAGAACAGTTTGAATTAAGTTATAAAAGCTAGTTGGGATAAGCATAAGATAAGGCCAAATATTCATAACTAATAATAAGTCTCCATGTCATGATTTGGGAGCTGGTTGGTGACCTAAAAGAAAGCCTGCTACGTATGTCTGCTCGAGTATGCATATACATAGGGATACACATAATGTGCATACATGTGGGGTCTGTAGGTCGGCCTTATGTGTTACTACTCAGGAGCCATCCACACTGTTGTTGTTTTTTTTGAGATAATATAATGTGAGGTTAATTTATTTATGATATAACAAATAAAGCTTGCCTGCTAGTCATAGAGGTCAGGCAGTGGTGGTATACTCCTTAATCCCAGCACTCGGGGACAGAGGCAGATAGCTCTCTGTGAGTTCAAGCCACCCTGAGCTACACAAAATTGATCCAGTCTAAAAGAGAAATACAACTCTCACCAAGGTGATCTCAGCACTTGGGATTCCACTCCTTTAATCCCAGCACTGGAGAGGAATATAAGGTGGGAGGAGACAGGAGCTCAGTGCAGTCTGGAGATGCAGTCTGAGGACAGGATCGCCCCTTCGGTCTGAGCCTTGGTAGAGCTGAGAACTCTCTAGTGGCTGATGCTTTGCTTGTCTGATCTTCAGCTTCAACCCCAATATCTGTCTCTGGCTTTTTATTATTCATGCTACAATATAATTACATCCCTCTCTCTTCCCCTCCCCCTTTCTCTATCCTCCCTCAAACACCCCATATACCCTTCATTGTTCTCTTTCAAATTCATGGCCTCTTTTTTCCATTAACTGTTGTTACTCATGTGTGTGTGTGTGTGTGTGTGTGTGTGTGTGTGTGTGTGTGTGTACATGTGTCTCTTCCGGTTTCTTTTGCTGTGAAGAGACACCATGACTACAGCAACTCTTTTTTTTTTTTTTTTTTTTGGTTTTTCGAGACAGGGTTTCTCTGTGTAGCTTTGGAGGCTATCCTGGCACTCGCTCTGGAGACCAGGCTGGCCTCGAACTCACAGAGATTCGCCTGCCTCTGCTTCCCGAGTGCTAGGATTAAAGGTGTGTGCCACCAACGCCCAGCTTTTACAGCAACTCTTATAATGGAAACATTTAATTTGCTCTGGCTTACAGTTTCAGAGGTTTAGTCCATTATCATCATTGCAGGAAGCAAGACAATATGCAGGCAGGCAGAGTTCTACATCTTGAGCACGGGCAACAGTCCCCCACACTGGGCGTAGCTTGAACATATAAGACCTCAAAGCCCACCCTCACAGTGACACACTTCCCCCAAAAGGCCACACCTACTCCAATAAGGCCACACCTCCTAATAGTACCACTCCCTGTAGGCCAAGTATTCAAATACTTGAGTCCATGGGGGCCATGCCTATTAAAACCACCACAATGTGCATTCCTAAATTTATAAATACAACCTCCTCAATCTGTATAATGGCACTTGCATGTTTTTATGGCTGACCATTTGGTATTAATTAACCAACTGATGTGCTCCTCCCTGGGGAGGACTATCGCTCCCACTCTCGGCACTCCTCAGTTGTCTGTAGTTCTTTGTGTAGGTGTGAGGCCACCTGAGATCCACCCTGTTTTGGGAGTATTGTCTCTCACTGGGATCTGGGACGTGCCTCTTAGGTTAAGGCTGTCTGGCCAGCAAGCTCCAGAGATGTCTGTCT